>NW_028249284.1:0-131632 GCF_964263255.1 Lissotriton vulgaris
CCTCTTTTCAGATTCTGACCTATGTGTTAAGACAGACAACGCGCAACCTTCCGCCTCGTGTACATAAAGCACAAATGGCTTCTGGTAATCAGGTGTTCCCAGAACGGGTGCAGAACATAAAGCAGTTTTTAGTGACTCGAACGCTTCCTGGCATGCAGGGGTCCAGGGTAGGGGTTTGCGCACTTCTTTGGTAGTCAGATACAATAGGGGTTTTGTTAGTAATGCATAGTTAGGTATCCACTGGCGACAATACGATGTTATGCCCAAGAATGCGCGCACCTCTCGCTGCGTGTTAGGTACCTTCATGTTAGTTATCGCTTTTATGCGCTCTGGCGTCAATCTCCTCCCCACTTTCGAAAGGAGGTGACCTAGGTAGGTAACCTCCGTTCGACAATATTGGAATTTTGGAAGGGACACCTTATGCTCCCTTTTGGCCAAATGATGCAGTAATTTTATCGTAGCATCCCGACAACCTTCCTCTTCATCCGATGCTATCAGGATATCATTCACGTACTGCAACATAACGTTGCCAGGTGGAAGTTCCAATTCGTCCAATTGTGCCTTCAGTGCTTGACTATACATGCTCGGGCTTTCTGTGTAACCTTGGGGAATTCTCCTAAACCTAAAGCTTCGGCCAGCCAATGAGAATCCGAAGAGATAACGGCTGTCTTCATGTACTGGGATACTGAAGAAAGCATTCTTCAGATCCAAAACAGAAAAATACTTAGCAGAGGGGGGAATCATTGTCAATATCGTAGTGATGTCCGACACCACCGGATATTGTGGCTCCACTACTTTATTCACATGGCGCAAATCAATCACAAACCTATAGACATCAGGAGTATTATCTGCAGCATCAGGCGACCGTCTTTCAAGGATCGGCAGTATGGGGCTGTGTCCCGGGGGCTCAGGGAGGATTGGAGGTTCGACCACTGGAGCGGGAGGGGCCGGCTCAAAGAGAAACACTGGGGCTTTGATTAAAGGTTTTAAGGAGGGCTTTATTGTTATATACGTTTTCTTCATGAAAAGGTAAAGAGTCTCTAGTCTCTGGGTATCGCTGAATGCCGCGGTGCCTTCTGGTTGTGGAAGTCTTTGTCTTGATACGTCTCAATAACAGGATCCCACGTGGTACCGGAAAGAAAAGGAAATCAAGAGAAGGCGGATTACTGCCTGCACTCTGGGTGACAATACACAAGGACCGGGAGTGAAGGACACGCAAACCCCGTGAAGTGCTCCAGTTAACTACGGGAGTGACGGAAGGTGCTCGTGCTCAGGGAAGGGTTTGGTTGCAGGAAGTGTTACACCGGGGGCTGTCTCCGCCTCCCAACCCAACCCGCGACCCGGCCCCGTACCTCTTTAAGCCACGCTCCTCCCGTGGGCGCGTGGCAGGGCGACTCGTCCGACCGTTGGCCTCCTGGCTTGTCGTTTCCATCTGCTTCTCTTCCTTGAACTGGTTCCGCGCTGCTCTCCTCATCGATCTCCTCCGCGGGGGAAACGCCGTCCGTCTTCGATGCCGTGCTTCCTGCTTTTGTCGTCACTAGGGGCGTGACTCCACAATCCCAGCCGTCGGCCTTAAAGGAGCCGTATACATTCACCCCTGATGGCCATTCCGTGTCGGGGTCTCCGTCTTCCTCATGCCACGTAGAAGTCTGCGGCTGTTGAGACAAGACGCAAGGTGAAAGGGGGGTGGCGCACCACCAGTCTTTATATTCAGGTGTCTCTTGACAGTCAGACCCGTGACACACCTCCCCCCCTGGCATCTCCCGATCGGGGAGAGGAAACACCCGGGACAAAAAGTCTGCATTTGCATTGTCTTTTCCTTTGCGATGTTGCACAGTAAATGCATAGGGTTGTAAGGACAGAAACCATCGCAACACCCGGGGGTTGTGGCTACTGTTTTGGTGCATCCACTTCAGGGGAGCGTGGTCTGTATGTAGAACGAAGGGCTTGCCCTCCAGGTAGTACTTTAATTTGTCAATTGCCCATTTGATTGCCAAGGCCTCCTTTTCGATGGTAGAGTATCGGCACTCTCTGGGGAACAATTTCCTACTGACGTATAGGATCGGATGTTCCACGCCTTCTTTGACTTGTGATAGTACCGCACCTATCCCCTGATTAGAAGCGTCCGTGGACAACACAAATGGTTTGCTGTGATCCGGCGATATTAAAACAGGAGCCGTTGTCATTGTGGACTTAAGAAGGTGAAAAGCCTGTGAGGCCTCTCTCGACGGGTTACTAAATTCCTGGCCTTGACGTCTTTGCGGAGCAGATTGGTTAAGGGGGCTGCCAATTCTGCAAAGCCTGGAATAAAGCGCCTGTAATAACCCACCAGGCCAAGAAAGGCTCTAAGGTCCCTTTTGTTATTGGGGAACGGAACTGCTGCTATTGCTCTTACTTTTTCGCTTTGTGGAGCGATGGTTCCTTCACCCAACACATAGCCCAGGTATTTCACACTTTGAAAAGCTGCTCGCGATTTTTTTGCATTGATGTGGAGTCCTGCTGTTTGTAGGGCTTCCAGAATGGTTTGTAAGTGTCTCAGATGTTCCTTCCAGTTCTGACTGTAAATGACTATGTCATCCAAGTAGGCTGAACTAAAGTGCGAAAAGGGATGTAAGACTTTGTTCATCAGGCGCTGAAATGTTGCCGGGGCGCCGTGTAATCCGAAAGGCAGAACGGTGAACTCAAAAGCACCTTCATCCGTTACAAAAGCTGTTTTCTTTCTATCCTCCTCCCGAAGGGGGACCTGCCAATACCCCTTCGTGAGGTCAATGGTGGTGATATATTTGGCGTCTCCAATTTTTTAAATCAAGTCATCGACTCGAGGAATTGGATACGTATCAAAAAGCGAGACAGCATTTAATGCACGGAAGTCCATACAAAATCTTTTAGTGCCATCAGGTTTAGGAATTAGAACAATCGGGGATGACCAAGGACTCTGTGAAGGGCGTATGACGCCCAAGTCGAGCATGTCCTGCACTTCTTTTCGTACAATCTCTTTCCTTGCTGCGGGAATTCGATAGGGTCTTTGTTTTACCACTTCCCCAGGAAGAGTTTCGATGCAGTGCTCTGCTAACTCAGTCCTTCCTGGTAAGTCGGAAAATACTGCTGTATACGGGGTTAGAGTCTCTGTCAACTCCTGCTTTTCCTGGGGAGTCAGCTCTGGGTTCACCACCAACTGTTCTAGAGTAGAGATGTGTCGGGCATCCATCTGCCTTACGAAGTGTCCCATCCGGGGTAGGGGTCCCAACCACTCTTTCAAGAGATTGATATGGTAGATTTGTGATTTGTGAGGGGTTAACCGGAGTCTATAGGTAGTGTTTCCGATTTTTTCAGTGATCTGGTATGGGCCTTGCCACTCATGCTTGTTCTTAGTACTGATGGAAGGCAGTAGCACTAGAGCCCATTTTCCTACCTCCAGGGATCTTAATCTTTTACCTTTGTCATAAGATTTCTTGTATCTCTCATGTTGATGCTCCATGGAGGTATAGGCGAGTTCTCTTAATTTACCAAGTCTGGTTCGGAGCTGAGAGGTATATTCCAACATGGATTTTTGCTCCTGGGACGTTTCGTTTTCCCACATCTCTTTAGTGATGTCTAGGAGACTCCGGGGCATCCTACCATACAGTAACTCAAACGATGAGCATCCTAGGCTGCTTTGCTTTTGGGCTCTTATCACATAAAGGGCGATAGGTAGGAGCCGATCCCAGGCGGGCCCTTCAGCCGTCAGCATTTTCTTTAGTGTTTGCTTCAGAGTCTGGTTGTATCTTTCCACCAAACCATCGGTTTGGGGATGATACACCGAGGTTTTCAAGTGTTTTATGTCCAATGAGGCACACACCTCCTTCATTAATTTTGAGGTGAAGGGAGTCCCCTGGTCGGTCAATACTTCTTTAGGAAAACCTACCCTGCTGAAAAGTTCCACAAATTTTTCAGCGATGGCCGCTGTAGTAGTGTTCTTTAAGGGAAAAGCCTCAACAAACCGAGTGGCATAGTCCACGATTACCAATGCATACAGAAAGCCTCTTCCAGTCTTTGGTAGGGGCCCTATCAGATCCATGCCCACTCGCTCGAAGGGGATACCAATTATGGGCATCCTTTGTAGGGGGGCAGCCGGAGGGCGCTGTGTGTTTCTACGTTGACAGACCTCGCACCGGGCACAGAATTCTTGAACATCTTTGTAGATACCCGGCCAATAGAAGTTGCGCAGGATACAGTCAGTGGTTTTTTCCTTGCCGGCATGTCCTGCCATCAAGTGGGCATGTGCAAAGAATAGCACTTGTTCTCTAAAAGACTGGGGAACCAATAGCTGCATTTCTGCTTCTTGGTTGGCTTGTCTATATAACAAATCGTTTTTGATCAAAAAGCGGGGAAATACTGGAGAGGTCTGACCATCTGAGTTATGGGCCATTTCCCAGGCGTTGAAAAGGGATCTATCTTCAGCCTGAGCAAATCTGAAGCTGCGATCAATAACCCAGGGTTCGGGGGATAGGTAGGATGGGATATGCACCCCCTTCCCGGTTGTGGAAAGGTGTTCCTTAAATAGGGACAGGAATTCTGGATTGTCGGTCCCCAGGATCATATCTTCTGGCAGGGAATCAACTACCCCTACGCTAACAGTACAGGGGTCCCTATCCTGCGGTGTGAGAGTGATGGAGGCCACGGGGTAAGGCTTCACGTCCCCATGGACGCACCTGATATACACGGGATTCTTATGATTCATCTGACCCTGAGTTACGAACCTGGACTGTACCACAGATTGCCTACACCCTGAGTCTAACAATGCTTTTAATTGGAACCCATTCATCCTTATACTCACGTAAAACGTGCTGCCCATTTCGGCGGAATACATCACAGTCCGGGGCAGATACCCCACTTCCATGGGTTCCTCATGGCTCTTCCTTTTTGGACACATCCTGGCGATGTGGCCCCACTCGCCACATTCGAAACACTGTGGTCCTTTTGTCGGAGGAACCATCATACCGGGAGGTCTGAAGGGTCGGGGAGCCTCGAGTACTGGTTTTGGCCTTTTGTCCGTTTTGTTGGTAGGAGTACCTTTGGAGGTCTTTTCTGGCTCCCACGGTATAGACTTGGGTTGGGCCCTGGCATATTGTGATGCCATCTCAATGGCTTGTTCTACTGTCAGGCCTACATGCTGTTTGAGCCAACGCTGGGTCGCATATGGTAACGCCTCCATAAACTGCTCTACATAGATTTTATTCAGTATTTCTTCCTTTGTACACACGTCGGGGCGAAGCCATTTGTCTGCCGCCATTTTTAACCTGAAGAACAGTGTTTTTGGGTTTTCCCCAGGAACCCCTTTCTCTTTTCGGAAGCGGACTCTATAGGCCTCCTGGTCCAAACCTAGATGGTCCAATATGACCATTTTAATAGTCGCATATGGGGTTGTCCCCAGGGGATTCGCTGCTTGATATGCAGAATGGGCTTCGGCAGTAAGGAGAGGGGCGAGAAAGAACGGCCATTTTTCTTCGGGCCAGCTCATTGCCCGAGCTGCCCTTTCAAAGTTTACCAAAAAGGCGTCAGGATCCTCACCGGGTACATATTTTTGAAGGGCCATTCCTGACGGATGTGGAGTGTGTACACGTCCTTCGCCCGGGGCCGCCTGTTGGACAGAGGGTATGGACTTAAGACCCTCTACGTGTGCGGTCATGGTTTTAGTAAAAAGTTCTCTGTCCGCTTGAGCAATGGACAGCTGGTTCTCCACGGCCCATTCTAACTTCTCCTGCCCCTTTATGAGGTGGTCGATCAGGGTCTCCATCTTGATCTCACTGATGGATGGTGAAGTTGATCCCACTTCTGACACCAATTGTCCCGGGGGGCTCAGGGAGGATTGGAGGTTCGACCACTGGAGCGGGAGGGGCCGGCTCAAAGAGAAACACTGGGGCTTTGATTAAAGGTTTTAAGGAGGGCTTTATTGTTATATACGTTTTCTTCATGAAAAGGTAAAGAGTCTCTAGTCTCTGGGTATCGCTGAATGCCGCGGTGCCTTCTGGTTGTGGAAGTCTTTGTCTTGATACGTCTCAATAACAGGATCCCACGTGGTACCGGAAAGAAAAGGAAATCAAGAGAAGGCGGATTACTGCCTGCACTCTGGGTGACAATACACAAGGACCGGGAGTGAAGGACACGCAAACCCCGTGAAGTGCTCCAGTTAACTACGGGAGTGACGGAAGGTGCTCGTGCTCAGGGAAGGGTTTGGTTGCAGGAAGTGTTACACCGGGGGCTGTCTCCGCCTCCCAACCCAACCCGCGACCCGGCCCCGTACCTCTTTAAGCCACGCTCCTCCCGTGGGCGCGTGGCAGGGCGACTCGTCCGACCGTTGGCCTCCTGGCTTGTCGTTTCCGTCTGCTTCTCTTCCTTGAACTGGTTCCGCGCTGCTCTCCTCATCGATCTCCTCCGCGGGGGAAACGCCGTCCGTCTTCGATGCCGTGCTTCCTGCTTTTGTCGTCACTAGGGGCGTGACTCCACAATCCCAGCCGTCGGCCTTAAAGGAGCCGTATACATTCACCCCTGATGGCCATTCCGTGTCGGGGTCTCCGTCTTCCTCATGCCACGTAGAAGTCTGCGGCTGTTGAGACAAGACGCAAGGTGAAAGGGGGGTGGCGCACCACCAGTCTTTATATTCAGGTGTCTCTTGACAGTCAGACCCGTGACAGGCTGTTACATATGTTCGAGTCTGTCTCTTCCACTACTCCTGACTGAATCAAATCTTGTATTATTTGTAACAGGGCTTTCTCTCCCTCTCTAGGAATTCTATACTGTGGTACCCTGGGTAATTTCGCTCCCACCTTAACTTTTATTGTTACTGGGGCAATATCCATCTTACCCACATCTGTATCATTGATAGCCCACAAACTGTCGGGTATTCCTTTGAATTCGGGTGGTAGTGGATCGTCTTTAGAGAAACATTGCAGTGGGCGAGCAACAGTCGGGCCTAGCGTGAGGTACACGCCGTCCGGAGAACAATAAATGGTGGCGTGCAACCTCTTCAATAAGTCTAAACCCAGTAAATTTTCTCCACAATTTGAGGTCAATAAAAATGGTGAATCGACAGTGAAAGGGCCAATCGTAAGTGTAAGGGGTTTGGAAATGGGGCTAATCACCTGGGTACCTGAAAAACCCACAGAGATATTGTTCTTGCCAGACAGAGCCGCCCCGGGGACCCAAGAATGAGCCACTGAACTTTTCATTGCACCCGTATCCACTAGAAATTTCTGCTGAGACCCCAATAAGTCCGCCTCGACATAGGGTCCCCTCTGATCAACTTCCACAGGCACCGGTCCCTCGCTCTGTCCTACGCTGTCCTAGTTATGGGAGAATCCTGTCAAATCGTCCACAGAGTAGTCATCATTGTAATACTGACCACCGCCCCTTTGTAGCTGTTGCCTGTCTGCACCATTGTCAAAGTAATTTCCTCCTGGCCTCCCGCCCCCATCTGACCGTACATTCTGTCTCCCAGAGTCACCACTACCTCTTCCTCGTCCTTGCCCTGAACCGGCACTCGATTGAAACAGAGGGCAATCCCTCCACCAATGCCCCTCTTGCTTACATTTCGCACACTGATTCGGTCCCAGTCTTTCTCTACTATCGCCTCTGCCATAGCCTCCACCTCCTCGTCCCGAAGCAGCACCTCTCCCTCGACCCCTAGACACTTGCTGTAACAAAACCCTCGTCTTCAAATCCTTAGCCTTCTTTTCCTGCTTGTCCTTACTTTCATTTTCTCTGTGTTCATAATACTGAGCCATACTGAGAATACCGGAGGGAGAGGACGTCGTCCACGTACTCTCCGACGCTTGTAACCTTGCTGAGATCTCAGGCAATAAGTTCATGACAAACCTATTAACAAAGAGTCGCAACCCTCCATCCGTGGGCATCTTAATCGCTGCTACCCTTCCCAGAAGTGATAATAGATAGTGCTTCCATTGCTGCAGCTCATTAGTGAGCTGAGTGGTTAACTTGGAATGGTTTAATTTAACTGTTTGTGAAATGGATGGGGCCAGGTCAAGTCAAGTCAAGTCAAGTCAGGATTTATATAGCGCGCTACATACCCAGAGGGTCTCAAGGCGCTTGAGGAGGGGGGGGGGAAGTTACTTGTCGAATATCCAAGTTTTAAGTTGTTTTCTGAATGCTATGTGGTTCTGAGTAAGGCGTAAGTGAGTGGGAAGAGAGTTCCAGGTTTTAGCTGCCAGGTAGGAGAAGGATCTACCTCCCATGGTGGCTTTGTTGATGCGAGGTACAGTGGCAAGGGCTTGGTTGGAGGATCGTAGCTGACGGGAGGGGGTGTAGAAGGACAGTCGTGTGTTGAGGCATTCGGGTCCAAGTTCGTAAAGTGCTTTGTGTGCGTGGGTTAAGAGGCGGAAAGTAATCCTCTTATTTACGGGGAGCCAGTGGAGGTTTTTCAGGTGACCAGAGATGTGTTCTTTACGCAGGATGTCTAGAATGAGCCTGGCTGAAGCGTTCTGGATGCGTTGGAGTTTTTTCAGGAGTTTTGCGGAGGTACCGGCGTATAAGGTGTTTCCATAGTCCAGACGGCTCGTGACCAGTGCGTGAGTGACCGTTTTTCTAGTTTCGGTGGGGATCCAGCGAAATGTCTTTTTGAGCATGCGAAGAATGTTGAAGCAAGATGATGAGACGGCGTTGACTTGTCTGGTCATCGAGAGTGAGGAGTCCAGGATGACGCCCAGGTTCCGTGCGTGGTCCGTCGGGATGGGTGCTTTTCCAAGGGCCTCTGGCCACCAAGAGTCATCCCAGGTGGAGGGGGAGGTGCCTAAGATGAGTACTTCTGTTTTGTCTGAGTTGAGTTTCAGACGGCTGTGCTTCATCCACTCGGCTACTTCTTTCATTCCTTCGTGTAAGTTGTTTTTGGCGGTGTTAGGGTCTTTGGTGAGTGAGAGGATCAGTTGAGTGTTGTCAGCGTAGGAGATGATGTTGAGGTTGTGTTGGCGTGCGATGGCTGCGAGGGGGCTCATGTATACGTTGAAGAGGGTGGGGCTGAGTGAGGATCCTTGTGGCACGCCGCAGATGACTTCAGAGGCCACTGACTTGAATGGAGGGAGCCGGACTCTCTGAGTTCTTCCGGTAAGGAACGAGGTGATCCATTCCAGTGCTTTTCCTTGGATTCCGATGTTTCTGAGGCGCTGTAATAGGGTGCTATGACAGACTGTGTCGAAGGCTGCGGAGAGGTTGAGGAGGATGAGAGCGACTGTGTCTCCATTGTCCAATAGAGCTCGGATGTCGTCTGTTGTTGCGATGAGTGCGGTCTCAGTGCTGTGTGTGGCTCGGAATCCGGACTGAGAGGGGTCGAGGGATTTGTTGCTTTCGAGGAAGGTGGCGAGCTGGTTGTTGACAGCTATCTCGATGACTTTGGCCGGGAAAGGAAGAAGCGAGATAGGGCGGTAGTTTTTGAGTTCGGTGGGGTCAGCTGTGGGTTTTTTCAGAAGGGCGCTGAGTTCTGCGTGTTTCCAGCTTTCCGGGAAGGTGGCGGAGTTGAGGGAGCAGTTGATGATGTGTCGGAGGTGTGGAGCTATGATGGAGTCTGCTTTGTTGAAGATGTGGTGAGGGCATGGGTCAGTTGGCGATCCTGAGTGGATGGAGTTCATCAGGCGGATGGTGTCCTCAGTTGAGATTGGGGTCCATTCGTTAAGGATGTTCAAGGGGGGTGAAGGTCCTGCAGTAGGTTGAGTGGGTTGGTCTCCGGGTCGGTTGTCGAAGCTGTTGTGAATGTCTGCGATTTTGTTGTAGAAGAAGGAAGCTAGTGAGTCGCATAAGGCTTGGGAGGGGGTGATGTCGTTGGAGTTGGCTGATGGGTTGGTAAACTCTTTGACGATGTTGAATAATTCCTTGCTGTTGTGGGCGTTGTTATCTAGTCGGTCTTTGAAAGCGGTTTTCTTGGCAGACCGGATTAGTTGGTGGTGTATGGGGGTGGCGTTTTTGAAGGAGTCTTTGGTGCTGGTGTTTGGGTCTTTTTTCCAGGCCTTCTCGAGGGAGCGACAGAGTTTCTTGGATTTCTTAAGATCATCGTTGAACCAGGAGGCGTTTTTGCTGCTAAGCTTGATTTGACGTTTTTTCAACGGTGCTAGGCTGTCGGCGCTGTTGGATAGCCATTGGGTGAAGTTAATGGCTGCTTGGTCGGGGTTTGAAGAGTGGGCAGGAGGGTTTTGAAGGAGCGATGAGGAGATCTGGTCGATGGTGAGTTTGTTCCAGTTTCTACGCAGGGTGGGTTGAGGGTGGTTGTGGATTGTGGTCTTATTGTAGATAAAGTGAACGCAGCTGTGGTCCGTCCAATGGAGAGCTGTGGTATGGCTGAAAGAGACATGTTTGCTGGAAGTGAAGATAGGGTCGAGTGTGTGACCAGCAATGTGGGTGGGGGAAGTGACAATCTGTTTGAGTCCGAGGTTGGCGAGGTTGTCCAGAAGGGTGGTGGCGCTGTTGTCGTTGCTCTTTTCCAGGTGAAAATTGAGGTCTCCCAATAGGATGTAGTCCTCGGAGGGGAGGGCGTGTGGGGTGATAAAGTCAGCGATGTCGTCATTGAATTGTACGCGGGGTCCCGGGGGCCGGTAGAGGAGGGTGCCTCTGAGTGTGGTCTTGGGGTCGGTGTGGATCTGGAAGTGAAGGTGCTCGGCGCTGGCAAGGTTGACGTCTGAGCTGGTTGAGATGCGGAAGGAATCCTTATGGACGATGGCAATGCCTCCTCCTGTGTGCTTAACGCGGTCTTTACGGATGATCTTGTATCCTTCTGGGATGGCAATGGTGATGTCTGGGGCTGAGAAGGCGTTCATCCATGTTTCTGTTAGGAAGGCGACGTCAGGAGAGATGGTGTCAAGTAGATTCCAAAGGTCGATGGCATGTCTGTGGACTGATCGGGTGTTGAGCAGGATGCATTTTAGGTGGTTGGTGTCAGGTCTATGTATGGCGTTGGTGGATGCGGAGATGGTTTTGGTTCCGTCGAACTTGCAGGAGTTGAATGAGAAGGGTCCATGGGTGTGTCCGGGGGCGGCTTGGGCGCAGGTGGGGAGTCGACCGGGGTTAAGGGCTAGGAGGGTGGTGGAATAGTAAGTAATGCGGGAGGGGTGGGAGGGACGGGGGCCAGGGGGTCTGGCGCTGGGCGCGGTCCAGGCGCGGACGGGCGTAGACAGGCTTACCTTTGGCGCACCTTTGGCGTGACTGGGGCGCGAACGCTGCGCGTGGACGCTGCGCGTAGGGTCATTGGTCATAAATGGATGGTGGAGGGGGCGGAGCGTGGGAGGGGCAGCAGCTGGGAGGCGGTGGCGGGAGGAGGGGCGGACCAGGGGAAAACAACACAAAATGGAGGGTCAAAGGCGAACACAGACAGGGGCAGCAAATGCGCAGAATGTGCAGGAAAAAGAACCTTAAACACACCAACCAGCCTTAGTGTAGCGCTAATAAATCCTAAAGCTTCAGCGAGGTCGCGCTATTAATTAAATAAATAAATGCGATAGTGCAGCGCTACGCGAAAAGCTTCAGCGAGGTCGCGCTATTAATTAAATAAATAAATGCGATAGTGCAGCGCTACGCGAGCAAAGCGCTGCAGTGATGCGAGGGTCAGGTACACAGAACTGAGAGTAGGAGCGAAAACGATACCACTGAGTCGGCAGAGCGTGGCAGCATTTGTTGTCTCCTGGTAGTGCAACCAAAGACAATTTAAGGTAGCGTTATTCCTGCAGGGAACAACGTCCTCATAGAGCACTCAAGAAATAATGTTCATTAATATTCGATTCTTTTCAATAAAGTTTTATTCATGAATTTCGTTTAGTAGATAAATCATATTTTCTTCAATGTTATAATCATTTTAGTAAATCAAACAGTCAAACGCCCAATGCATTTCGGGCAATGTGCCCTTCTTCAGGGGCATAGTATTCTGTAGAGGACAAAACGTAGCTGTAATGCGATCACCAAATCAACAAAAGTATCAAACAAAAATTTTTTCATTCTCACTAAGAATGCCTTATATCATTTCATAGTGCAATGTGTACAATTCAGCTCTCAATATTTTAGTGAACCCATTGAAAATTCTGGTACCTATGTATTAATAGAAACAGGTGTGTTTTGGTGAGTAAAACCGATCATGTGGCATAATCCACTCTAAAACCATGTTTGTAAAGATGTGACAAACTGTGTGAAAATCAATGGTATAATACCTGAATGGTCGCGTCAAAACGAAGATATCTTATTGATGACAAATGAAAAAGCAGATACTCTTATATTTTCAGAAGAGGATACACAACGTATCTATTCTCTAATTCAAGAAAGTGAAACAGTATTACCATCGACAGGATCTAAACAAAGCAACATTAAGCAATTATTCTACCTATCCAAGAAAATAGTCAATCAAAAATTACACGCAAGTACTCTTATAAAGTATCACAAAGTACAAAGAATCCCTCGGGGTTACGGATCTCACTCAAGTCAACACTTTGTAAAAACAATCCAAAATTCACACAACGATGGCAAGCTATACTCAACAAATGTTCGCTTGATTTAATTCTTTTAATCATTGAGGAACTGCCTCAACTCATTAAAGATCTAATAACAGAAACTCAACAACTTAAAGATGAACTTTAGGGAATGTAAAACAAAGATGAAATGGATGATATGTTAAATGACATCAACAAACAACTAGAATCATATACTAAAGATATCAATGACCGTAAAATTAGGAAATTCAAAAGAGATACGCTTGATTAAAAGCTTGGAGAAGTTTACAGTTGGGCGGACATATATGCCAAAAGAAGGCAGCAAAAACCGAGTTCAGGAAGACCATCTGACGAAACTTCATCATCTGATGACTCACAATATAGAAAACAGCCCCCACGATCCAAACCAACTACAACTGCCATACCACCACAAGATAAACCAACCACATCTGGTGAGAGTGAAAACACTGGGAACTCTTTTTTAGAGAGAGGCCAGAAACCATCAGACGAACCAGGAGGGGCAAAAGGTCCAATAATAGAGGACGCCATAGCCAAAAACACCAGGAGTCAAAAACCCTAGTAATTAACCTCTCAAACAAGATATTGTCACACGCAGAGATGAACGTACTACAAAAAGGAACTTCTTTTGTATCTACTTTTCATTCCAACCTATTAGATACACAGATTTGTCTACACAAATTCACAAGGGTTTTACGGTTACGACACTTCTTTTCCAATGTCATTCCAATCAATGAAGAACCATCAAAAGACACGCTCATGGGTCTCAAGAGCAAAAGTAAATATATTCCTCCTATAAGCCACAAGGTGCTGGACGCCTTTGAAAAAATCTTGTACAAAGAAATGGAAAAAATCTGCAAACAACCCAAATCCAAGTATAGCAACTTGTCGAAAACTGAACACAACATCCTCAAAAATCTGGCCAACAACTCTGAAATCACCATCCGCCAAGCGGACAAGGGAGGTGCCCTCGTAATTATGGATGTCACATTTTACAATGAGCGAGTTGAGGAACATGTAAACGACAGTAACACTTACTACAAAGTGGATCAAAATCCCACCAAACAATTCACTGAAATATTGGTAAATCTCATTGATAAAACCATAGAACTGGGAGTTATCGGACAAAAAGAGAAACAATATCTCATCAAAAACAATCCATCCATACCTTACATATACATGCTACCGAAGGTGCATAAACATCCAACGCACCCACCATGCAGACCCATTGTCTCCACAATAAACTCTAGTCATGAACCGATTGGACGATATATTGATAAACACTTGCAACCACTAGTACGATCCATGACAACTTACATAAAGGATACTACACATTTTCTTACCATCTTGAAAAATCATGAATTGGAGTTCACCAATGACATGTTTTTGTGTACAATTGACGTACAAGCTCTACACACGTCAATCCCCCATAATCTGGGATTGGATGCTACTGCGTCATTTTTAATGACGTCAAACATGGATGAAGGATTGAAAGTTTTCATTATGGAATTATTGAATTTCATACTATACCACAGTTATTTCACGTGGCAAGACCAGTATTTTATTCAATGCTCTGGAACATCTATGGGCAATTGTGCCGCACCGGCATATGCTAATTTGTTCATGCATCGGTTTGAACTAGATAACATTTTGAACAAGGATTGTTGGACAGAGAATCTCATACTTTACAGGAGATATATCGACGATATATTCATCCTTTGGAAAGGGACTCTACCTGAACTACTGCAAGCAATAGAACGTCTAAATTTGGTCAATGATCGAATAAAATTCACACACAATATACAAAACAAATCAATATCATTTCTGGATGTAGAAATCATAAAAAACAATGGGAAATTGGATACCAGAGTCTTCACAAAAACTACTGACCGCAACAATCTGCTGCACTTTAACAGCTTTCATCAACCATCCCTCAAAAGACATTTGCCGTTCTCTCAATTTTTAAGAATAAAACGAATTTCTTCCACTGATGAATTTCTGAATGTGAGTGTTAAAACATGTATGGATAAATTCAGTGAGCGAGGTTACCCTCGAGATATTCTAGAGGAAGCAAAATCAAAAATGAACAAAACAGATCGACGGATTTTATTACAGTCACAACCTAAACCAATTACCCAAGACAGAATGGTTTTTGTCTCAAAATATTCAACGGAAAGTTCTAAAATTAAACGTGCAATATTGAGAAACTGGCCCTTACTATCAATGGAGAATGACTTTAATAACATCTTTCAACACCCCCCGAGATTCGCCTACCAAAGATCAAAAAACATCAAAGAAATTCTGAACAAAAAGACTCCAGGAAGAGAAGAGTCATTTAAAGGAACAATCCCCTGTCTAAACTGCGGAAATTGTAACGTCATAATTAAGGGAAAAGAATTGAAACATCCAAGTAAAGCCACCACCATCCCTTTACGTGTAACCGCGACATGTGACAGTCGAAATGTCGTATATCTTATTAAATGCCCTTGTGGTCTGGCTTATGTCGGAAAGACTGAACGAAAAATCAAGACAAGCATAATTGAACACAAGAGTAGCATTCGAACAAAGAATCTCAAATCACCATTGGCAAGTCACTTCAATAACTATAACCATACTCCAAGCCAACTTCGTTTTCTAATTTTAGAAACTGTTCCCATATTACCTGGTCGAGACAATTCACAACACCTCCTACGGAGAGAAGTATTTTGGATATCGCATTTAAACACTTGCCAACCAAAAGGTCTTAATGACCGTATGGATCTAAATTGTTTCATTTAATAACTGTAATTTCATGTACATATTACCATGTGATCGTCGTTCTGATACATTGTGATACTGTGTATACAATCTTTATTTATTTATGTATTTTTTCGAAGGTATTGACTATTGCCTTGAAGGTAGTTAAATTGCGTTTATACGTTTTTCCTGTACATTTCATCCAGCTGACCTATATATTACTTTTTTCACACACTTCACAAACAGATAGGTGACCCGATCTCCACTCCGATAGAGTTCCGCCATTTTAGGTCGGTACTACTATTTACATATCCTTCTTCATGAAGTGTCCGTTGTTTGTGCTCATGAATTACACGCGACCGCTTGGTGACAGGAACTTCCGGGTTAAATACGGCAGTTCCGAGAGTTGTTTTCACCCGCACTTCCAAACGCTGCTCGCAATCTGTTTGGATACCGGCACCTACATCTTTGAATTCCGTCACTCACACGGTAAGATTTTTCAGGAGACTTGCTACGTGTTGAGCATGTACCTCCAAGCCATTTACCTCGTCATCACTCAAAATCTCGCCTCATTTTATATTTTAGAACTGCGACCGATCGACTTTCTAAACAGGGCACAAGCTGGTCAATGTTTCCGGTATGTAAATCTGTCAGTTCGTAATTTAAAATACCGTTTTGCATTAAAACACCGTGGTTCTAATCGGGACATATGTATACTTTACAGGTTACTCTAAAGTCGATTTTTGATTTTTGATTCGTCACTACAAAGTGCAAATTGACGCGACCATTCAGGTATTATACCATTGATTTTCACACAGTTTGTCACATCTTTACAAACATGGTTTTAGAGTGGATTATGCCACATGATCGGTTTTACTCACCAAAACACACCTGTTTCTATTAATACATAGGTACCAGAATTTTCAATGGGTTCACTAAAATATTGAGAGCTGAATTGTACACATTGCACTATGAAATGATATAAGGCATTCTTAGTGAGAATGAAAAAATGTTTGTTTGATACTTTTGTTGATTTGGTGATCGCATTACAGCTACGTTTTGTCCTCTACAGAATACTATGCCCCTGAAGAAGGGCACATTGCCCGAAATGCATTGGGCGTTTGACTGTTTGATTTACTAAAATGATTATAACATTGAAGAAAATATGATTTATCTACTAAACGAAATTCATGAATAAAACTTTATTGAAAAGAATCGAATATTAATTAACATTATTTCTTGAGTGCTCTATGAGTACGTCGTTCCCTGCAGGAATAACGCTACCTTAAATTGTCATTTGACTCCCACGACCCAGAAGGAAGATCTCATTCAGCACCAACACACAATCAATCTACCAGTACTAACTTTTCACAAACTAAGAGTGCGAGGATTCTGTCTAATACAGTGCAACCAAAGAATCATCGATTTCCCGACGTTGACTCAGAATCCAGAAACCTAGATAAAAAATTCCAAGTCCTGTAAAAATGCTGGGACCGAGTGCTCTGTTAATTCAAGGAATGCAATGATGTAATCAGCAGAAAGGCTGATCGCGTGCCTCTCCCCGTCAAACCGAATACCCAAAATGTTGGGATTATCCCTGATCCTCTGGGCCACCGGTTCAACGTACAACGCGAAGAGGAGGGGCGACAGCAGGCATCCCTGCCAGGTCCCTGTCTGGATCTCGAAGGGGCTGGATGAGATCCCATTAACTCTAATAGTCACCGTGGGCGCTGTGTAACAGCTCGACACCCATGCCCTGAACCTTTCCCCCAGACCGGAGTGCACGAGAATTGGTCTAAAAAGTCCCAGTTGACCCAATCAAATACCTTCTCGGCAACGACCGAGAGGAGGAGAGCATTCATATTTATACGGTGGGCTTTGTCAACTAGATGTAATATGCCTTTGGCATTGTCTCTGCTTTGTCTGTTAGGGATGAAGCCGGGCTGGTCTGGTTCGATGAAGCCCTGCATGAGAGGGCCCAGTCGGGCCGCTAGCACTCCAGTGAAGAGCTACAACTCCACATTCAGAAGTGACACCGGGCGGTAGGAGCCACAGAGTGTTTTATTTTTTCCTGGTTTCAGTTACCACTATAGAGGCCAGCAACATCACCGGAGGAATCGTCCCAGGCCTCGTAAAGGAATTAAAAAGTTGTGTCAATATTGGAGCTAAAACTGGGCAGAAAGATTTTTAGAACCCGGCAGAGAAGCCGTTGGATCCCGGTGATTTCATCAGCTTGAGGCGCAATATCACCCCTATCACTTCCTCCAACCTTATTGGAGCCTCCAGATAGTCTGCGTACCCTCCGTCTAGTGCTGTTGTGTGAGCGTCCTGGAGGTAGGTGGGAATGCAGGAGTGGGCGGGGTATCTTTACAGTAAAGTTTGGCATAAAATGCCTGAAAGGCCTTTGTGATCTCCTCTTCACCTTCCTCTAGTTTCCCCGAATTCGACTGGATGGATTGCACTTTCGTTTGTTGGGTGCGGACTCGTAACTTGCTAGCCATCATATTCCCCGTTTTGTCCCCCCCAATGTAATAGGAGTGTTTGAGTCTGAGTGCAGCATATTCAGTCCTGTCCAAATCAAACCCGCCAATTTGGCCCGTGCAGCCTTGAGCTGGCGCCAAACCCTAGGCGCCCCCGTCCTACTGTGTACTCTCTCGAGCTCCAGAACTTGCGCCGTTAGTTGTTCTCTTTTAGCTTTGCGTTTTTTGTTCTCAACCGCTGATATCGCTATTAATTTCCCATGCACTACTGCTTTAATGGCCCCCCATAAAGCGGACAGGGAAATACCAGGGGAGTCATTATATGCGAGATAGTCTGTGATGCATTGAGGACCTGATCTCCCCCCGCCAATGAGCATGCCCTCCGCAGTCTCCATCCCCCAGATCTGTTGCATGGTTGAGGCACCCACAGGGTCGCTATCACCGCATCATGGTCTGAAAGTGCTGCTGGTGTTACATCTATGTCTTTGAGTAGTTGCTGAATTTCTGTTGTGCCTAGCATATGATCCAACCTAGCGTATGTACAGTGGGCGTGTTAATAGAAAGATAATTGTGAAGTGTGTGGGTGAGCCTCCCACCACAGGTCAGTCAGCCCCCTGGTCTGTAGTAAGCATGGGCGGAAAATCCGTTTCGCTTGTGGATTTTGCGGATTTTCGGTAAATTCGCAATCCGCGAGATTCGCGAATCTCCCGCAAAATCCGCAAATCCGCGAGCAGCGGATTTTATGGCTTGCTCGCACTGTTCGCGTGGGTTCGCGGCTTCCCAGTACAACTTCGCGCCCCGCGAATAAGCGCAAAATTGCAGAAATACGATCTTAGAAAAACTGAAACTACTTACCAGGTTCAAAAGTTCAGGCTCATCATTAGTAGCCATTTCCTGTAGTGCTTCCTGAGGGGCCCCTCCAGAGTTCAGTTGCCAGTTGCAACTATTATGTGACCCTGCTCTGAACCTCAGAATAGTTACACATATGCCACAAAGGTCCTGAATTACAGCTAAGGGAGACAAGCAGGAGCCAGGCTGGAAGTTCAAATCCATTAATCAGCCCCTAATTCATTATTGTCAGTTGGGGCAGGGCAGGTGTTGTAACTAATTTTGCAACAATGAAAGCACTTAGCAAGTGCAAAAGATCACTAATCAGGAAGCACTAAGGAAGCAGGTGCCAGCTAAAAAAATATTCTGTGACACATTAATCATCCCCAAATTAATTCAGGTCACTTGAGGCAGGGAAGGTGTGCTTGCTTTGCAACAATAATGTACACTGACTGGACAACCAGAGGGTGCTGTGATGAAACAGAGGGTGGCATGGGTGGGCCAGAGGGTGGCATGAGTAGTCAGAGAGTGGCAGTGGTGACAGAGAGTGGCAGTGATGAAGAAGAGTGTCCCAAACAGGCTGGACACGTAGAAACAACAAGTTCGCGAAACTTGCGACCCGACAGGTAAGTTCGCGTTTTGCGAAATTGTACAAAACCCTCGCGAACTGGCAGAAACCCGTGCGAACACAAAAAAAAAAAATCCGCAAATTCGCGAGAATTCGCGGATTTTGCGGATTGCGAGTTCGCAAATCCGCAAAATTCGTGAACGCGAGATTCGCAAAATTCGCCCATGCTTAGTCTGTAGCCAGGTTTTCCCCTCGAGTGATAGCTTCCCAGTCTGAGTGTAGGGGTAACTTGATCTAACCACTGTCGCGTCCATCACTAAATTGAGGTCCCTTCCAATAAGTAACCACTTCTCTTGCACACTCAGGGTTTCAGAGAGGGCCGCTTTCAGAAACTTCTCTTGTCCTAAGTTGGGCACGTTGATGGACCCTAGCACCAAGGGTGAGCCCCCTACCAAGAACTTGTAGGCTAATAGGCACCCTTTTACATCTGCCACCTTATCCCCCACCTTCCCAGAAAAGCAATTAGCCACTAGGATGGCTACCCCTACTTTCTTATCTTGTGTGGATGAGAAAAACTGTTGAGGGAAGGCCTTGGTTCACATACAGTGCCAATCTTTGGGGAGGAGATGGGTCTCTTGCAGAAGGCATGCATCAGCCCCTAGGTTCTCTAAGTAGGACAAAATAGCTTTCCGTTTATTCGGGCTATTCAAGCCCCTCACGTTTAGTATAACAATTTGTAAAGGAGAATGTGTCATGAGATCTGGTCACCGATCGCTCGCTGCTCCGCTGGGGTCTCTCGCCTCGCGTCTGGGCCCACTGCCTACCCCGCCCCTTTGCTGTTCTGCCCCTCGCCCTGTCCGCCTTCTCCTACCATGCAGCACACCAGTTCCCCCCTCGCTAACCCCAACCTGCTCACCCAACCCCCCTCATAGTGTCCAGTGCCCGCAAGGCGTGATCACGTGCATCTGAAAAAGAAAAAAAGCAGGGACATTAAGCATGGGCGAATTTTGCGAATTCGCAATTCGTGAATTTTGCAAATTTGCGAATTCGCGATCCGCAAAATCCGTGAATTTGCGGATTCGCGGATTTTGTGGATTGTGTGGGTAATGGCCGGGCGGGAAATGGTGCACATCGCTAGTGTGAGGGGCAGGGCCAAACGGGCGAGGCTTATATGCGAGTTCACATGCCTCTTGTGTGCATAAAAGGACAGGCACAGATCAGAGAAGTTCGTGGTCACAGGAACTGCACAGGGATTGAGCTCGTGAAAGTCAATTATGCAAAGGTCTCCATCAAGCATCATAGCTAATTTTCGACGATAGATATGGGGAGAGTGCACATCTACCCAGCCTCGACAAAACACACATTTTTGGGGGGGCTGATTAACTTTGCCATCACACCAAAGAGCGCCGGGGTCCTTCGAGTGAGCTGTCCATCAAGTGGGCAAAGGGCGCAAAGACGGTACACACACCACTAGTGTGTGGGGAGGGGACAAATGGACGGGGCTTATATGCGAGTTCACATGCCTCTTGTGTGTATAAAAAGACAGGCACGGATCAGAGAAGCTCGTGGTCACAGGAACTGCACAGGGATTGAGCTTGTGAAAGTCAATTATGCAAAGGCCTCCATCAAGCATCATAGCTAATTTTCGACGATAGATATGGGGAGAGCGCACACCTACCCAGCCTCGACAAAACACACATTTTTGGGGGGGCTGATTAACTTTGCCATCACACCAAAGAGCGCCGGGGTCTCTCGAATGAGCTGTCCATCAAGTGAGTAAAGGGCGCGAAGACGGTGCACACACCACTAGTGTGTGGGGAGGGGCCAAACAGACGGGGCTTATATGCGAGTTCACATGCCTCATGTGTGTATAAAAGGACAGGCACGGATCAGAGAAGCTCGTGGTCACAGGAACTGCACAGGGATTGAGCTTGTGAAAGTCAATTATGCAAAGGCCCCCATCAAGCATCATAGCTAATTTTCGACGATAGATATGGGGAGAACGCACACCTACCCAGCCTCGACAAAACACACATCATCCTGCTGTAACTATTTTAGGATGGCGCCGGTAAGCTGCCAGCGCCATCCTAAAATAGTTACTAAATTAGCTTCAACAGGGCACTAATAGATAAAATAAAGCGGGTGCTCGAGCACCTGCTTTATTTGATCTATTAGTGCTTCCTGTTGAAGCTAACTTAGTAACTATTTTAGGATGGCGCTGGCAGCTTGCCGGTGCCATCCTAAAATAGTTAAAAGTTCAACAGGCTTGAACTTTTGCCCCCCAAATCCGCCGCTCGCGGATTTTCAGTAAATTCGCGGATCGCGGATTTACCGAAAATCCGTGAAATCCGCGAGCGGAACGGATTTTCCGCTCATACTTAAGGGACATACCATGAACCGAGAATCCCCGCCCCCCGCACCCCTCCCCAGCCCTGCTTATCTCGCTTTATTGCTGCAACCACTCCAGGGATCATGAGTCATTTTGGGACACAGCGTCCTATAGTACTGTGTCTACGGCCGGTCCCAGGGAAGCATTTCTTTCCGACTCTTTGCCAGCGGTCTCAGGTATTTTGGCGCTCCGAGCTGGTCGACTCTGCTGGGCTAGGAATTGGGAGTCCTACTATCGTACAGGTCTCTTGAAGGGATCCGATCTGGTGGAGCTTGCTATCCCACTTGAAGATTAAACGGAAAGGGTGGCCCCATGAGTAAGCTACTCCTTTGTCGCAGAGCTGGGTGGTTACTTCTCTGAACTCTCACCTCTTTTGTAGTGTACTGGCGGACAAATCTTGGTAGAGAGCTATGGAGTGACCCATATACTTGATCGAATGTTTCGCCCTGGCCTCCCGGAGGATGCATTCTTTAAGGGGGTAGTCTGGAAAAAAGCCAGGATGTCTGGCGGCGGCACCGAGGCCCGTCTTCTCAACCCCACTCTATGTGCCTGGTCAATACGGATCTCTATGTCTGGCGGTGCTCCTAAGATGTCTTGTAATAGCTCCTGCAAGTAGTGGCCCATCACCCGAATGTTATTCTGATGAGAGCGGTTTTCGAGATCCTCAGTGCGGGCCTGTAGGTCTATCTGTTGTTCCCTCAGGTGCATCATTTCTTGCTGGAGCATTGTTACCTCCACGTCCCTGCCCTGTTCCTGGTCCTCTATGGCAGCCACTCATTCACCGATCTCGTCGATGTCCTATCAGATCTCTTTCACCTCTCCTGCCACTTCGCTTTTGAGTGTTTGGAAGTCCTCCTGAAGGTTGTTGAATCCAAAACGGAGCGGGTGATCAGGGCCACCGTGCTCTCCAAGTCGAGCTAAAGTTGTTTCGTGGGGACGGATCTATCTTCTACGCTGCCCGCCGCCGGGGGTTTAGTTAGCATGTCTTTCAATGTTTTGTCTTTTTTCCCCCGCATTGAAGACATATTAAAAGTGGAGGTTCTAGAGTCTGGATTGTACCTTTGCCCTTCTGTGCTTCCCGACTGTGCGTGGCCGCTGTGTGCTCCCAACCGCTACACTGTCTGAGGACACTTGCTTTGGTCAGAACGCTGCAGGGCAGAGTGAGTTCTCCGTGCTGTGCTTCCCTTCTCCGCCCCCCTATTCCACTAGCCGTCGCTGTTCTGGAAGCTGACCCTCTCACTGCCACGTGTGTGTGTCATGTCACGCACTCCTCCGTACGTGGAGCCCTTTCTCCACCAACCTCAGCATGAAGCTGCCCAGATGGAGTTGCAGGTAGTGCTGCGCTGTGGCTCGGCAGGTTCCGCTGGCCTCAGTGTCTCTGCTCACCACCAGACGCAGCCATCTGCCAGTAGACCCTGTGTGTGGCTCCGCTCTGTGGGGTGTAGTGCTACTGCGCGCTCTGCTCTACTTGGAATTTGTGCAGTCCCCCTCTAGCCCCTGCTCCTAATAGGGCCTTGCTTTTTGGTCTACCAAAGCCAACTGATTTGGGCAGCAGACGTCTTGCCCTCGACAGCTCCGACCCTGGGGCTGGCTGCTTTTGTTAGACGTCCCTCACGGTGGCTCCTCTTGCCACGCTATGTCCGAGACTCCGTCCCTCACCGAGGCTGGGCACACTTGGATCGGCTGGCAAAGATCAAAGCTTTCCAGGCTTCAACTGCGTGACCAGCCACTCACGCCGCCCTTCGTCCTCCGCCAAACGGCACATCTCTAGGTGAACCCTGTTGAGGGAGCCTCTGTGATGCCGTACGCTCTCAGGCTTGGAGCCTCCTCTTACGTCCCATAGGTATCACTGAGTGCTGTGGGGCTCACAAGCTACCTCTACACTCTCCAGTCACCCTCCGGATTAGCCACCGCTAAATGTAAGGCCCAGCTCAATTACGCGGACCCCCGGTTCCACTGCCTCATGCGTGATCCAGGGCCACGGGGCACCATCCATTGAGACCTCCTGCTCGCCACCAGTGCCGGCCCTTGATGGTAGTTACCTGATCGGGACACTGCCCAGATCCCCCTCCTGTTCGCAGATCTGCGAGCGCCAGCCGGTGCGTCTGGCCGATGCTCTGCCAGACCGGTCGGCGCCTCCGAAGCACCCAACACCACCTCTGTCGCCGATGCTGCCTTGAGCCCCCCACATCCCACCAGGCAGCTCACCAGCCTGGACTCTGTTGCTAGCTCCAAGGGTGCACTAGCTATGGGCCCGCAGTTCCACTCTACGCGGGACCCTCTGTGCCAGTCGACTTACTGGCCAATGCTCCCGGGGCACGGACAGGCACACCTCCCCTCTACTCAGCTTCACCTCAGCCACGCCACTCCGGGGGTCTGTGCCGCCTGCTAGACCTCACCCCGTCTCGCACACCCAGGTGTCCACTCTTCTCTCCTGGGCTCTTGGCTCTGCACGGGCCCCCGCTTAGCCCCTCACCTCCATCAGAAGCTCTCGGTGGATTCTTGTCCATCCCCTGGGGCCCGCTTCGTCTCCCGGGCCTGTCACTATGTTCCTCGCCTGGCCTTGTCGCAACTAATTGGGGCCGGCCGCCATTTTCTCGCTTTGTGCTGCGGTCGCTGAGTGATCCGCAAATCAACCTACAGCCCTATTTACACCTCTTCTCAGAGCTCTGTTGGGCTGTAGGTGGGTCTCTGCTTATTGATACAAAAGGGGATGATGGACGGAGCGTTTGAGCAAATCAAACACTCAACCCCAGTCAACTGATCTGGTTTAATCCATCACCATTCTTTAGCTCACTCAGCCACGGCCAAATGCAAATCAGTCTGACCCTGTGCCTCATGGGAACAGTCCATCCCGAACTGCCAAGCCATGTCTTCCCTGGACCGGAAACAAGCATCCTGGGACCGGTTTCGGATTCATAATCCTCATCAGCCAGGCTATCTTGAATCCAGTGGCTAAGTGAGCAAGGGACTCACGTCTGAGCATACCCTGCCAACTTAGGGCGAACAAAGCAATACAAAAGGGGATGATGGACAGAGCGTTTGAGCAAATCAAACACTCAACACCAGTCAACTGATCTGGGTTTAATCCATCACTATTCTTTAGCTCACTCAGCCACCCCAGTTCAGACATGGCCAAATGCAAATCAGTCTGACCCTGTGCCTCATGGGAACAGTCCAGCCCGAACTGCCAAGCCATGTCTTCCCTGGACCGGAAACAAGCATCCTGGGACCGGTTTCGGATTCATAATCCTCATCAGCCAGGCTATCTTGAATCCAGCGGCTACGTGAGCAAGGGACTCACGTCTGAGCATACCCTGCCAACTTAGGGCGAACAAATCGATACAAAAGGGGATGATGGACGGAGCGCTTGAGCAAATCAAACACTCAACCCTAGTCAACTGATCTGGGTTTAATCCATCACCATTCTTTAGCTCACTCAGCCACCCCAGTTCAGACATGGCCAAATGCAAATCAGTCTGACCCTGTGCCTCATGGGAACAGTCCAGCCCAAACTGCCAAGCCATGTCTTCCCTGGACCGGAAACAAGCATCCTGGGACCGGTTTCGGATTCATAATCCTCATCAGCCAGGCTATCTTGAATCCAGTGACTAAGTGAGTAAGGGACTCACGTCTGAGCACGTCAATCCCCAGGTGACAGGTTTTTAAATTCACATTATGTTTGATGCTATCAGGAGATGAACGACTGGTGTTAGTTTGTCCTCTCTTAGGATTTTCCCACTTGATACAATCTTCCCCTCGCCTTACCCACCTACCTGTTTGGACAATGTCTCTCCACTGTGTAGATTCTGTGAGTCCTAGAGGCCTGTCTCTCTCACCCTTTTCCCACACCTTCACCCATCTCATAGACCATGGCAGCTGGCCAATAAAAAGGGAATTTGGGCGCTACCAACTGCCACCTTCTTTGTGTTTGATTTTTGTGTCACTGTGTAGACCTTTGACACATTGCAGAATGCTTTCCATGTTTGGCCAGTGTTCTGCCTGAAGATGCACCTCATCTATCAATGATCCCCAGCCTCAGCAGTGCAAGTGAACTCATTCCACATCCACTGACAGCCCAGTATTAGTAGGCGGAGCCTATCAGACAGCACAGCTATCTGAGTAAACAATATCGGTTTCGCCTATGTAATGAATAAAGAGCTGTTTTCATCAATCATCGTCCGGCAGAAGGAAAGAGCTCCCTGGCAGGTCACACGGTAGTGGAGAGAATCTGGCACAGCGGCCAGAGCTGCTGACTCGAGATCTTTGGATCAAGGCAGCGCCGTGTCATCCTGTGATTCTATGCAAATCACTTAATCTCTCTGGGTGATAAATTGTTATATAAATGTGCTGCAAGAGTAAAAGGCAAAACTTAGTGAAAATATACTTCTACCAAAGCAGATGGTAACAGTATTTTGTTGGCGAGAAACTGATAAGAGAAGCAGATGAGGAACAAGCTTTGGTAAATGCAGGAAAATATGCTAGAGCCAATAGAAATTGAGTAAAGGTAAGTGGCACGCACAGGAACCAATGAGAAGCCAGGAAAGAGAGGAGGTGAGATGTAAAGTCCCTTTTAGGTTTATATTAAAAACAAGAGATTTCTCAAGCACAGTGCAAGCGCTGTTCAGGCGAATCCTATTGTCACTTTACCAAGAACTTATAGTGGGTTTAAAGTCCTCCACTGTTCACAATTGGTTGGCTTTATTGTTACCCTCATTTGCTTGCTTCTTATTCAAAAGTTGGCCTTGTCCATCATATATTTGATTTGTCTCTCCCCGGAGTATACTCACTTTACTTGCGGCCTTCCACTGCTCTCTTTTAGGGAATGACCTATTTCTTTTTGTTTAAGTGCTTCTTGAGAGTGCATGTTTTTTTCCTGTTCCTTCCTCTATGCTTCTCACCCCTACATGTTGTTCCCTCTCATCTGCGTGTTTCCCTCCCTCACACTCCTTGTTGTTCACTTGTGTACTTCTCCTCATCCCCCGTGTTCTCCTCCACACTCCCTTTTGATCCCCACTCTCTACTCTGTTGACCCCAGACCTATTTTTTTATTACATTTTTAATACTTTTTTAAAAAGTGCTTTCATACTACTTTTGGTTTTAAATACCAGTTCATTTCAGATCGGCAGCTAAATCTATAAAAAACAGATGGGCTGCCTTGTATAAATACAACTATGTCCTGGAGGCACAAACAGATCGGGGAGCTTCAGTGGGGAGATTTGTTTCTTTCCACACTATCCTTTGAAGCATGTCATTCCTGGGAAGGAAAATGTCCGTCATATTCTGGGTGAAAACTCCTTGTGCATTTATGCCTATCCTTGCTGTTGGACATCAGATTTTGCAACTCAAAAATTACGAGTCGCAAATAATCGCAATTTGCGAGTTACAAAACGTGCTGGTCGTACATGTGGGCCCTTATTCTTCCATCTTCCCACCCCTCCCACGTGATTTACTACTGCAAAATTCTCCATGCTTGTAGATGACAAATAAACAGTAGTAAAGCTGTTTACATGTCGAGAATCCTTTTGTGAATTCTTGATTTTTAAATTGCTATTGGTCCGCCCAAGAAGAGGGACAGGAAGTGACGCAGGAGCCGACCTCAGATTTGGAGTGGGTCTCCTTGCCTCCAAATTCCTGCTGAATCTAAAATAGGAAACGGAAAGAGAATGATCATGTCTGAAGCCTTCAAAGACTGAACCTAGTACCCAATGTCCTGTGCTGACTGTGCAGAGGCTTGTCGAAAACCGAGGAATCACCAGCCCCAGAGGTTTCACTCTTCACTTGTTTGGGAGGGGAGCTTTTGCTTTAGGCCTGCTCCCCTAGTGGGGCCTCTAACTGCTCCCACTGACTAGGTGTGGTATATTGGAGTTCCTAAATAACATTGGAGCAAGACAGGGCCACTGTATACACACACACACTCCTGAGTGAGGGCCTCGTGAAGGGGACCTCGCTGCTGTTCCACTCAGATTGCTCCTGCACCCTTGAACTTGTGCTCACCAAACACGGGGGCTCTTTTGGCTTTAGGTAAAGCTAGGATGGAGTTGCCAGTGACGGAGGCATTGGAATGACTTGTGTACAGCCCACTGAGACTCTTAAGCTCCATACACTGCTGCCACTAAATCTTGGCAGGCAGCACGTAGGGGGGAATAATAATTCTAAAAAACGTACCTGCTGCTCCTAGATGCCTGCTTAATGCTTCTCTGCTCCAGCTGCCTCGGTGCTCCTCTGCTCCCCTCCCCACCCAATCCAGACGCCGTTCTCATTCATGAGAGTAACGCTGGGATTAGTCTGAGCATGCTGAAATGCTGCTCAGTTAGGTACAGGGAGCTTGTGCCTTTTCTCCCACCTGGCTGTACAATACAGCTGGGCTGGAGAAATATAAATGTGCATGTCAGTCAGTCAAAATACTTTATTCGGTTTGAGAGAGCGCAAATTTGAATAGAAATTATGTATAGGTCGTATTTACAAGCACATTGTATAAACGTAGGAATGAAACGTATATCGTAATGTGAAGTGACACTTATAGCATATAGAAAACTGATATAATCCAAAGTAATATAGGAAATGTAACTATATTCACTTTAGAACATGTATCAGATTTAGAAGGCCCGTATACGTAGTGGGCTGATGTGTAGAAATGCTTACGAAATGTAGAACGTGCAAAGTAGAATTCATGTACGTGTGTAACCTTAAACGTAGAAGCGGCGAGAAATGTAACATGGAGAAATGTGCAGAAAGTATACATACGACGATGTAACGAATAAGCATATAACCTCGTACTCTATGTAGTTATATTCTATGTAAAATGTATTCAAGTATAATCAAGACTTTAGTTAAATACGAATATATAAATGTGTGTTAAAGGTTATACTGTGTAGAAGGCTTTTTGTAGGAAATGTTAGAAGGGTTTAGGTCATTTGTGATTCTAACCTGACTGACCAAGGGTTAGCAGGAGCACAGTCCGATGTATATAATTTAGCGGACTTACAGGAGTCGTAAATAGCTTGATGTGGACGTGAGAGCCAAGAAGTCTAGCACTTGTTAGATTTAAGGTGACAACGCTGGACGAGGTTTATGGCCTGAACGTGACAAGAAGCGCTAAGAATTTGAAACTTGTTTTTGAATGACCATTCACAGGACCTAGAAGGTCAAAGAATAGCAGTTGTAAGTTAAAGTCTTGTTTAAGTTCATATGATTTCTGATCTGAAAGTGTCAGTTGAAGTCACCAATAAGAAGATGAAGATGACATCTAAAGAAGAAAGGTCAACTTAACGGACGACGAAAGAGATGAAGCAATGGACGAAGCCAGAAGCTGACATCATCGGGGAAAGTCCGTGGTGGGCGTCAAGGGGCGTTCCACCCACACTGTGATTGTGTATTTTAGGGACAGCACCCCGGGGATAAGATAGCAATGAGCAATTAGCGAAGGCGAGGGCGAACAGCTCAGAGCAGAAGTCATCATAGAGAGCAAGAGCGTAGATGACTTAAGCAGATGTGCTGAGAGAGATCAGAGCGCAGGAGAGCAGTAGGCCGAGGACCCTTAAGAAGAGCGGATGGGTAGGCAGAAAGGGTACTGCTTCTTAGACTTAAGTTACCTTTAGAGGCTAAGAGAGTTTGAACTTCTTTGGAAGTCAAACTGCTGACACCTTTTTAGGTTAGGAACTTGCGAAGTAGGGATGTCATATAACATAGAGTAGGGACAGATTTAACGTGATATTTTTCTCTTTCTGTAGATGACGCCAAGGAACCACTTCACATCGAAGCTTTAAATTGCTGAATGTGGAATTGATTTTGTATTTGCATTTAACTTTGACTTTATATAAAACTTTCAAACTTTATCAGTTGTAAGTGGTTCTTCCGAGTGGCGTCAGTTAATGGGGTTTGTCTAACCTATACAGGGGTTGTCTTTTACTCAATGACAGATACTAGCGGTCCAAAATAGATGAATGAGATACGTTATTAAATTGATCATAAATTGATATCCAAATCTCATTCCCCGCAGTTGGTAGCAGAGAAATGATGGTTATCTTCTTGAGGAAGACGACCTAGGCCAGGTTTAGTTTACCCCAAGGTCCCTAGTCATCAATGACCAGAAGAAGAATTGCAGCCGAAGACGGTGCTGACGGTGCGACGAGAGAAAAGCAGCAGAATCGGTCGAGAGTGAGTATAAGGGTCATGCGTTGTAAGATTGCGGTGTTTTATGTTGTTCCAGTGTTGTAATGTCAAGCGGAGTTGAATGCCTGTAGTGTGATTGAGGGAAGGTTGTGAGCGCGCGCAACCGGATGAAATCTTAAGCTCCAGGGAAGGACTTAAGTGGTTCGGGTGTATCGAACACCCAGAGTAATTTGTCTACCATTGAAAGGGGGTCATGAGGTACCATTGATTTCCCGACAGACCGATGATAGGGGGAGCGTATGAGTGAGTGAATGAGTAGCGGACGCTGGTCGTACGTTTACTGTGTGTAAGTAACCTATCAGTTGAGGCGATCGTCTGACTGTGAGAGGGAAGACGTTTCGTCAGTTGAGGTGACAATTACAGTTAGACTGTGGCCGTACAGTCAGAGAAAAGTGATCGCTTGGACGGAAGTAGTCATTTTTCAGTGTATGAATGAAAACGCATGGGAAATCGTGAGACGAGTTTGAGAAAGAAGGAGAACTGCTGCAGAGGAAACGAGTGACGTCAGCATAGAACCGCGCTGAGATTGGTTAGTTTGTCAGACGTCAGCGGAGAGTCGCACTGAGATAGGCCGATTAGCGAGAGCCGCCTAGGGATTGGTTGGTTGTCATCGGGACGTAAACAAGGAAGAGTAAGAGGAAAATTGTAGATTATCGAAAATGAAGTGTTTTAAGAGCTTAAGAGCACTCTTTAGGAGGAATAGAAGAAATTTATATGCCGGAGAGGAAGCTCCACCAGAAGGCACACCGGCTTATTATATGGCAGTAAATGTAGGCTTACACTCGATACTATGGATCTCCGAGTGGAATAAGCTAACTGCAGGGAGTAAGGAACTGACGTTTCCAAGATTCGGAACGTTTAAACTAGATGTATTGAACGAACTAAAAGCGGTAATGCTTGCAACAAGACCTCTACCGAGGCCAACACAGTTGGAAGCGCTTAGTGTATGGTTTAGAACAGCACACGAAAAGAGCGTAAAAAGGCGCCAGGAAAGAGTGAGACGATCAGTAAAGGCAGTACAGGATGCCAAATGGGATGAGGAAGCTAAGAAATGGAGAGTACAAAAGATAGAAGCAGACAAACTGTTCACCATGATAGAAGCCACAGGAGAAAAGAAACATCTAGAGGAAGAAGAGGAAAGCGAGACAGAAGAGGATTTGATAGAGAGGCTATTAACAGATAGACCACCTCCGTACAGCGGAGGGGCCGCAAGTCCTATATTACCACAAGAGGACGGAGCTAGATGGGGGGAATACAAATCGATCCCAGTAACAGAGTGGGATGCTAAGAAAGAGGAGGAAGTACCTCAATCCAGTTCCGAACAGAGAGTAGTGGGAAGATTCGTGGTCCAGAAAATGCCAGAAATGCAACATGCAAGGTCCTACCAAATGCCAGATGCTCTACAAGTACCGGTTACCATAGGCCCTATTGTGTCAATCTACAACCCAGAAGGAGTCCAGCAGGAGGAACAGGCACGATGGGACAGGGAAAGGGCAGAGATGGAGAATAGAGATACCATGATGAATCCTCAGAGACAGATATTAGCACCGATGAGTCGGAGTACCCCATTAGATGCGGCAACAGGTCCCTGGGTAGAACAAGGGCGTCAAAGAGGGCCAATGGACTTAAGGGGACCAAAACCGAAGACCTTTAAGGAATTAAGGGAATACCTGAAGGATTGGGATACTGCCGAGGAGATTAGGAATAAAAGTGTAGAAACAGGAGCTGAATGGAGAGACCAAGATAACCGGGTTCTCTCTCATTGTGGAGCTGGCGAAAGCAGCCCGGAGTGGGAGAGAGGGAGTCAAGAAAGCAGAGGAATTAATTGTCCTACTATCAGCGAGAATAGGCAAATGTGCGATGACAGGAGTACAGGGTGTGGCGAAGTGCCTCGCGTCACCTTTAGCGAAGGAGAACAAAGGACGCAGGAGTATCGTAATACTTTCAGGTGCACTCACCATACCCCGGGTGAAACAGTGCAACATTGGAATCACGGAAACATGGAGAGCCGCGAAGCGTCTCGACATGCATCCGGCGATAGTAGACAAATTCATGACAATGTAGGGAGTCGCGAAACGTCTCGCCATACTTCTGGTGATCAGGATCGTGATCGTGGGAGCATGGGGAGCCATGAAGGACCTTATCGTTTATTGAGCGACACCAGACAGCAAGCGAGTTACAGTGATGTTGAACAGAACGGTGGATCCTATCTCGTATCTGGAGAAACCGAGCCAAAAAGGCGCAGTGTAGGGATGGGGGATGAAGTAATGTTCCACCACACCCCACGGGAAGATGGAAAGGCTTGGGATCTAGAGAGGTGGGAACAAAGAGATGGAAGGAAAACTCCTCATAACTCACCTGTGCTCAGGCGTAGGGCGCATAGTGGAGATAAGAGAGGTATGAGCGAACCACCTAGGACGGACATACTGAGAGCCGAAATAAAAGCCAGACGGATCGATGTAATGAGTTTGAAGTCAGACTTAGATGAAATAATTGACGGCACAGTGAAAATAGAAAGGTTAGAATTGTACGCACCAGATGAAATATTGTTCTTAGCCAAGGATGTTACTCGGAAAGCGAGGTCAGCTCATGAAAATTTATCGAATTTAGCAAATAGATATATGATAGACCTATCACGAACTAAAGCTTTACAGGGTAACCATAGGCTAACTTGCTCGGATCAGGATCTGGATGAGCGTAGAACGATCGCGCTGAAGGTACACATAAGGGAATTGATTCAGAGTATTAGAATATGGAGAGATCTGGCTAGATGGGAGGAAAGATGGTCTAAGAAGGGATCCGTAAGAAGGAGTTCACTTACAAGGTCCCCGGATACAGACCTAATGCGAATGGAAGCATTCCCTTTGCGAGAAATCGCGAACGGAAATTACGTTCACGTACCATGGAGTAGGGGGGATTTGGCGGCATTTACCAATTCCTTCCCAAAGCTTAGAGAAAATCCCGTCGAGTGGTACAAGCAGGTAGAAAGATTTGTGAAGATCTCGAAGGTACTGTGGATCGATTTGAACACATTGTTCGATATCGTAGTACCCGGAGATTTGTGGACGGCATGTAAGCTTAGTGTTGAATGGCCTACTTGTGAGCCTCCGAGAGACACACGGACGAATGGTCCATCAGTCAGAGTTATGGAAAAATACGAAAGAGTAATAACATGGCTGAAAGAGAAAGTGCCAGTACAAGACATAGACTGGGTTAAGATAGATCGAACAACTCAAGAGCCCAAAGAGACAGTTCACGAGTTCTATGAGAGGCTACTGAAAGCATTTAAGCAATACAGTGGGTTAGACGTAATGGATCCAAAGGACATAGGACAGTTTGTGTCGAAGTTTGTTCTAGGATTAAGACCAGACATAAGCCTGATGATACAACAGCATCTGATTTGTTGGCAGAACAAACCTTTAGATGAAATTCTTAGGTATGCAAGGTACTGTAGTGATGAGATAGATTCAAAGGCAAAGAAACTCAAGGAAAAGTTAATGCTGGTACAAATGCAAGCAGCTGGAAAGGGTGGACAGCGGCAACAGGGAATAGGAACGCAAGCGAAGAAACAGAATAATCAGAGCAGAGATGAGGAAGAAAGACCGAGACCGAGAATGGATATTGCGACACTGAAAAGGACAACGAGGTGTCATCAGTGTAACGAAGTGGGACATTGGAGACGCGAGTGTCCTTACAATGTTGAGACAGGGGAATTAGAACAAGAGGAGGAAGAGGTACAGAATAACGTGGTTAAGGGAGCCGCAGCCCCGAAGGGAAAGTTTATCAAAGGGGGGACTCAGACTCCTCGAGCCCCGTTTCCTCAACCACCTCGCATTTCAAATGGAGGAAAAACCTATAGACAAATGCCATTGTTTGTAGGAGGAGAGGAATGCTACTACGTTGATCCTCTTACAGGGCAACGAGTGAATAGGGAGGAAGACTGTACTCTAGGAGCAGCCCTGGAAGTAGATCAGAGAGGACCATACGTAGAGGCTGAAGTAGCTGGATGTCCTACAACCTTTTTGGTGGATACGGGGGCCACTCGATCTACGCTGAGATCAGCGGTAGTCCCAGGTTTGCCAATATCGGGAGAAACGATTCAGGTGGTAGGAGTCGCAAACAAGAGGATGACTAATCCTCTGACCGAACCAGTGTCAGTAAAGATAGGGAATTACAGTGACGAACATCAGTTTGTGATCTGTGATTCTAGTCCTGTGTGTTTGCTAGGGAGAGATTTGCTGTGTAAACTGAATTGCACAATACATTGTACACCTGAAGGAGTAGAAGTGCAGACCAACGATGAGGATGCCGATTTTAAAGTTGTAAACTCGCAAGAGTGCGTGGAACTATATCCTACCTTAACAGTGGAGGAACTTCCACAGGATTTGAGAGAGAAAGTGTCAGATGAGGTGTGGGATTTTACTGGAGAAGAAATAGGACTGATTAAAGGAGTAGAACCAGTAAAAATCTTGGTAAGACCCAATGCTGAGTATCCAAGAACCCCACAATACAAGTTGACTCCAGAGACGATTGCAGGAATAAAGCCTGTGATCGAATACATGATTAAACAGGGAATACTGAAGGAGATCGTGGGAAGTCCATGTAACTCCCCGATTATGGGTTTGCAGAAGCCTAGTGGAAAATACAGAATAGTGCAGGATCTTCGGAAGATTAATAATATTGTTGTCTCATGTTGTCCAGTGGTACCGAATCCATCAGTGATATTATTTCAGATACCGTTCCAAGCTGAATGGTTTACCGTGATAGATTTGTGCCAGGCTTTCTTTTCGATTCCTTTAGATGAAGAGAGCCAGTATCTTTTCGCTTTTAAGCTGGAAGATCGCGTTTTAACATGGTGTCGTATCCCTCAGGGGTATACAGAAAGCCCATCGATCTTTAACCAGTTATTAAAACGAAATCTTGAAAGTCTAGTACTGCCCAAGAATTCGGTTCTAGTCCAGTACATAGACGACCTCCTAGTTGCGTCAGAAACTGAGGAAGCTTGCAGAGAAGACACCATAACCTTGTTAAATCACTTGGCCAAGAATGGACACAAGGTGTCTCCAAGTAAATTGCAATATTGTAAGACTGAGGTGCAATACTTGGGCCATAGGATTGAAAAGGGAAAGCGGAAGGTGTCTCCAGACAGAATAGAGGCGATCATGAAAATGAACGCGCCTACAACACAAAGAGAAGTCAGGATGTTTCTAGGTATGGTCGGTTACTGTCGACAGTGGATAGCCAACTTCTCACTGAAGGCAAAACCGTTATTACAACTGACGCACAAAGGAGTAAGTGATCCGGTACCATGGGACAAAGATTGTTTGATGGCGTTTTTGCAGCTGAGGGAGGACTTATGTCGTGCCCCGGCTTTAGGAATGCCTGATTACACAAAACCGTTTTTGCTTTACTGCTGCGAAAGAGAGGGATGCGCTTTAGCAGTTTTAGCTCAGATCCACGGAGATGCGCGTAGACCAGTGGCGTATTTCTCGGCTACATTAGATCCAGTAGCCGCAGCATTGCCCGGATGTCTCAAATCCGTAGCTGCAACGGGTGTCAGCATTGAACGATCTGAAAGCGTAGTCATGGGTCATCAGTTAGAGGTGTACGTACCACATTCTGTAGAACTGTTAATGACCAGGACTAAGACTCAGCATCTGACAAATAGCAGGCTCACACGCTACGAGCAAGTCATACTGGCTGCCGAGAATGTGACCCTAAAAAGATGCTCCGTCTTGAATCCTGCAACTTTGATGCCACTTCCGAATGAGGTGGATGATGAAAACTGTACAGATCATGACTGCCTTGATGTGACTGAACTATGCACCAAACCGAGACCCGATATTGTGGATGAACCATTGACTGACCCAGATGAAATTTTCTTTGTTGATGGTTCATGTGTAAGAGACAATGTCGGTCAGCTGAGAGCAGCTTATGCAGTTTGCACAATTACGAGGGTAATAGAAGCCGCTTGCCTGGAAGGAGTACACTCCGCTCAGGTAGCTGAAATTGTTGCTTTGACTCGTGCTTGCTTAGCGGGCGACAAACTTCGAGTCACCATATACACCGATAGCCAGTATGGTTTCGGGGTAGTTCACGATTACGGGCAGTTATGGTCTCAAAGAGGTTACATGACCTCCTCGGGTTCTCCCATTAGGAATGGAGAATTCGTGAGACTCTTGTTAGAGGCATTGCAAGGCCCAACAGCCATTGCAGTGGTCAAGTGTGCCGCGCATACGAAAAACATAGACTTTGTGTCACTAGGAAACCGCTATGCGGATGAGGTAGCGCGTTACTGCGCAGAACAGGGATATTCTCACACTGATGTAAAGGTGGGGGGAATCCAGGAAAGAACTGAATTGACAATGTTGTTAGATACAGTAGATACGTGGGATGAATTAAGAAGTGTTCAGGAAAATGCACCAGATGATGAGAAAAAGAGTTGGGAAACAGCTGGTTGTTCTAGAAGTGAGATGAATTTCTGGATATCTGCAGATGGGAGAGCAGTTTTACCAAATGAACTTATTAGTCCAATGGCAAGGAAATTGCATGGATCAGCACACATAGGAAGAGATGCTATGGTGAGAGTATTCAGACAAACGTGGTTTAATCCCAAATTTAGAGTAGCGGCAGAAGCTGTGTGTCAGCGATGTACGATCTGTCAGCAACTAAATGTGGGCAAGAGAACACCAGTTACGTTGAGTCACATTGGGAGGTCTGGGGGGCCTTTCAATAGGATGCAGCTTGATTTTATAGAAATGCCTAAATGCAACAGACTCAGATACGTTCTAGTGATTGTTTGCATATTTTCTAGATGGGTTGAGGCTTACCCTACACGTAGGTGCGATACACTTACAGTAGCAAAATTGTTACTTAGAGAGTTAATACCGAGGTTTGGGGTGCCATCCTCTTTGGAATCGGACAGAGGAACTCATTTCAATAGCGAAATAGTGAAGATGCTATGTTCAGCTTTGAGTATCGATCAGAAGTTACACTGCAGCTATCGACCAGAAGCTTCAGGGATCGTAGAGCAAATCAACAGCACGATAAAGTCCAGACTTGCCAAAGTTTGTTCAGCAACATCCCTGAGTTGGCCAGACGCACTTCCAGTGGTTCTTATGAGTATACGTAGCACACCGGATAGGAAAACAGGCCTCTCTCCTCATGAAGTGCTAATGGGGAGAGCCATGAGATTGCCATTGGTTCCAACTGCAGCTCTAGTGAACATCACAGACGATTTGATCTTGGACTACTGTAAGGGACTATCTGATGCCGTTAATTCTGTGTCCCTCCAGGTCCAGGCTGCAGAGGTTCCATCAGCACAAGACTTGTGCCATGACCTGAGTCCGGGAGACTGGGTCCTGGTGAAGAAGCATGTAAGAAAGAACTGCTTAGACGTGCGCTGGAGAGGACCGTTTCAAGTTATACTTGTGACGAATACTGCAGTAAAGTGTGGAGGTCTGCCAAACTGGATACATGCCTCACACACCCGAAGAGTGCCAACACCTCTAGAAGAAACAGCTCCTCTCTCGGATGAGAATCCAGCGGAAAGCGGAGAAGCCATAGAGGGGGAAAGCCAAGCTGTGGAGGTGAGCGAAGAGGCTGAGATTGAGACGGAACAGGACGACGAAGGTCAAGACACCAGTGGGACCGAAGTCGCCTCAGGAGAAGAAAGTAATTGGGAGTCCGACACAGATATCGAACAAACTGAGAGTGACCAAGAGACTGGTCCAAGAACAAGGAGCAGGAGGACAAAGAGAGACGAAGCCAGTTGGCCGGAGAGAAGGAAAGGGCCAAGCTCGGAAGAAAAGCAAGAAAGAACTCTTGTTCCGATTGCAGAGGAATCAGACCAGGAGGAGGAAACTACAGACTCAGGAACTGAGAGTCCAAGGAGATCGAGAAGGGTACGTGTGCCCTGCAGAAGGTACGCCACCCCAGAGTGGACTTATCTAGCAGATGTCTTGGGGACAGAAATCTGGGAGAGTGAAGAAAGTGAAAGTAATCGATCACGATCCATTTGTGGCAGTGGAGATATGGATGTTGACGCCTGGACTCGAGACTGAGGGATTATTGACTTTCACACTTCCCATACCCCCATATTTGAGTCAAATTCAAGATCTAGTGCTAAATAGATTACAATTTCCAACTTTTGGCCAGCAAATGCCAGAAGAAGAAGAAAAAGTTATTCGTTTTGAACTATTAGAAATTGTTGTGAAAGCTGCAGGTGCGAGAATAATTGTGGATGCATAAAAGACTTTTGTGTATAAGCTATAAAGAAGAAGATAACCTAGCACCGAGTGGAAAGAAGAATAAAATTAGGGATTACATTTAGTGGACGGAGAAGGGTTAGGGTTGTCCGTTGCTAAAAGAGAAAAGACATTGTTGCGAAAAAGAGACTTTGTTGATAAAAAGCACTTTAAAGACTGAGAAAGCAAATAAAGCAAACAAAGACTGAAAGAAAAACTTTTAGCAAAAGAAGGAGCTACGCTGTTTGATAACATGGAGAACGGCAACCCAAACCGAAAAGCTAGATGCATAGTAGGTACACTAATAGCAGTAGTAATTTTTCTCATAATTACAGTAGTGACAATATCATACATAATAGGACATGAAACCGATAAAGAAACAGCAGATGTAAAGCCTGTAACGACTTTGAGACCTGCTCTTGTTGGGATAAAGGAGGAGAGCAATGTCATGCGTGAAAAGGCGTTATTGGCAGATGAAGCTCGTAGATTACATGTAGACGAGTCACAGGGAAACTTTAGGTCAAACGCATATGCTAAACTATTGTACGAGTATATCGATGCCATGGAGGCCAAAGATTGCTATGTATGTATGCAATTGCCGGCTTCTGTAGATGAAGGCATTAGATATCATCATCTCCCACTGACTTATGGGATAACATGTAGTTTATTGCTTAGTATATTTTATGGTAGGGAAGGATTTGAGTACTACTTTTCAAATTATGATTCGGTACTGCCTGAAGTTCTGAATTATAAACAAATGAATAAGTGGGACTATTATAAAAAGGAGGATAGACTAGCCAAATTCTTTCTTCCTTGGGATACACTAGATACATCATACGCACGCAGAAATAATCTAACTTGCAAAGTGTCAGAGGTAGAGAAGAAGTTTATAGGACAAGTAGATGACAGATACAGAAGGCAGAAGATTCTAAAAATGTCAGGACAATGGAAAACAGATTGGACCGAAGAAGAGAAGGCACATAAAAAGAAAGGTAGTAATGGTCCAATAGCATTGGATAGGACGCAGAAAGGAAAGTTATGTTTAACTCGAAGCAAGACGTATTATGAGAGTGTATTTGTAGGTGAAGTTAATTGCGAACATGCTTTTAGATTAGAGTATTATACGAAAGATTTTATGAAAGGAATGCAAGCAATTCCGAATGTATATTTTGTATGTGGAAGAAATGCCTATGTAAAACTACCTGACAATTGGTATGGTTCGTGTTACTTGGCAATTGTCTTCCCCAAAATATATCATGCAAAAGATGTAGCGATAATAGAAGGAAAGGCTTCGAAGAGAGCGAAAAGGGAAGTAGGAGATGCAGAAGTAGTAGGAGATGTATTTGGAGCAATGTTTCCTATGTTAGGTTTAATACTTAACGACGTTAAGATCAGGAAACTGGCTACAGTTGTGGATAGATTATCTGCAAGTACTGCAAGATCATTAATGTTGGTAGAAGGTGAGATGCAGTCGATTAGAGCAATGGTTCTTCAGAACCGACTTGCTTTAGATGTACTGCTAGCAAAAGAAGGCGGAGTTTGTAAGGCTTTGAAGGTTCAGGAATGTTGTACTTATATTCCTGATAATTCAAGGCCACTTGAGAAAGTCATACGGAACATTACACAGATTCATCAAGAGATCGAAGATTTATCAAAAATAAATGTTTGGGAAAAAGTTGGTCATGGAGTAGGAAAGGTTGGGAGTTGGTTTGCCAACCTTGGGAAAAGCATAGTATGGTACATAATAAAGCCTGTATTGATAGTATTGATTTGTATAATCACATTGTTAGGTTTAGTAAAGTTGTATAAATGGTATAGATCGAACCGGTTACAACGAACAATGAGAGAGCAAGAAAGGAGATTAGCTGCTTTACAAGATCAACAGTACAAAAGCTTAAGAGCTCTCGAGACGATGAAAAGAGGGAATATTGTAACTAGTTCTGTTTAGAGATGTTATTCAAATTGCATTTAGTGATGACTCGTATTTACAAGCACATTGTATAAACGTAGGAATGAAACGTATATCGTAATGTGAAGTGACACTTATAGCATATAGAAAACTGATATAATCCAAAGTAATATAGGAAATGTAACTATATTCACTTTAGAACATGTATCAGATTTAGAAGGCCCGTATACGTAGTGGGCTGATGTGTAGAAATGCTTACGAAATGTAGAACGTGCAAAGTAGAATTCATGTACGTGTGTAACCTTAAACGTAGAAGCGGCGAGAAATGTAACATGGAGAAATGTGCAGAAAGTATACATACGACGATGTAACGAATAAGCATATAACCTCGTACTCTATGTAGTTATATTCTATGTAAAATGTATTCAAGTATAATCAAGACTTTAGTTAAATACGAATATATAAATGTGTGTTAAAGGTTATACTGTGTAGAAGGCTTTTTGTAGGAAATGTTAGAAGGGTTTAGGTCATTTGTGATTCTAACCTGACTGACCAAGGGTTAGCAGGAGCACAGTCCGATGTATATAATTTAGCGGACTTACAGGAGTCGTAAATAGCTTGATGTGGACGTGAGAGCCAAGAAGTCTAGCACTTGTTAGATTTAAGGTGACAACGCTGGACGAGGTTTATGGCCTGAACGTGACAAGAAGCGCTAAGAATTTGAAACTTGTTTTTGAATGACCATTCACAGGACCTAGAAGGTCAAAGAATAGCAGTTGTAAGTTAAAGTCTTGTTTAAGTTCATATGATTTCTGATCTGAAAGTGTCAGTTGAAGTCACCAATAAGAAGATGAAGATGACATCTAAAGAAGAAAGGTCAACTTAACGGACGACGAAAGAGATGAAGCAATGGACGAAGCCAGAAGCTGACATCATCGGGGAAAGTCCGTGGTGGGCGTCAAGGGGCGTTCCACCCACACTGTGATTGTGTATTTTAGGGACAGCACCCCGGGGATAAGATAGCAATGAGCAATTAGCGAAGGCGAGGGCGAACAGCTCAGAGCAGAAGTCATCATAGAGAGCAAGAGCGTAGATGACTTAAGCAGATGTGCTGAGAGAGATCAGAGCGCAGGAGAGCAGTAGGCCGAGGACCCTTAAGAAGAGCGGATGGGTAGGCAGAAAGGGTACTGCTTCTTAGACTTAAGTTACCTTTAGAGGCTAAGAGAGTTTGAACTTCTTTGGAAGTCAAACTGCTGACACCTTTTTAGGTTAGGAACTTGCGAAGTAGGGATGTCATATAACATAGAGTAGGGACAGATTTAACGTGATATTTTTCTCTTTCTGTAGATGACGCCAAGGAACCACTTCACATCGAAGCTTTAAATTGCTGAATGTGGAATTGATTTTGTATTTGCATTTAACTTTGACTTTATATAAAACTTTCAAACTTTATCAGTTGTAAGTGGTTCTTCCGAGTGGCGTCAGTTAATGGGGTTTGTCTAACCTATACAGGGGTTGTCTTTTACTCAATGACAGATACTAGCGGTCCAAAATAGATGAATGAGATACGTTATTAAATTGATCATAAATTGATATCTAAATCTCATTCCCCGCAGGTTCATAACAAAAACCACAAAAGTATACATAGGTCCAACAAAAGGGAAAAGACATTCAAATTGCAATATGGTTAACTAACATCAACAACACACCAACCAAGGAAAGAATATATGGCAAAAATTTAAAATACTGAGAATTAAGTGTCAGATTCATATATAAATTTAAAAACATGCACAATTCATCTAAGTTAGAAATGGAAATTCATTAATTACCAAGCTCTAAAAATAAATCCCAAAAAAGTAAGAATATTATCCCAGACTAACAATTTTTTTCCTCAGTCTCATAGCTATATTTAAAAAAGTGGCAACATTAAAAATTTCCCACGTATTGGACAGCAGTTGGAGGTATAATAAGGCAGGTTCCACTTGTTTAAACCCTTTGTCCTTTAGTAGGGTTACAATACATTTTTTCCGTATCTCCTTAAAATAACCACAAAAGAACATGAAGTGGGCAGTATCCATTATAGAAAAACCATCACAAGTGCATAATTTCAAGTCTGTAGCCTTAGTCCAACATGGGCGCCCAGAAATGAGTAGATTAATTTTATTTAATCTAAACTTGGTTAATAGATATCTGTGGTTAGCATTGTTAACAACCTTCAGATATAGTTCTAGGTCATTATCCGATGTTACGACTAGTTGATGGGCTCTCATAGTTGGCTTGGTCAATTCCAAGCCCTCTCTATCCATCTCTCTATGGAGTTTAAAAGCAGTCTTGACCCATTTTATGTCTCCTTTAACCAGTTTAGATGGCTCCTCAAATATTTCTGGTCGCCCCAGTGAGACTGCAATCTTTCTGACATAGCTTAGCCACGGGATAGAATCCCAATGTTCTAGACTAAGACAGTCCGTCAGAATCTCGTGGTTCACATCTACTTCTGGGTTCAGCCAAACCATAATCCACTTTAAAAGGGGCGCAATGGCAATCCGGTCTGCTAAATACTCCACCCCACATTCTTGGTGAACTATAAGACCTGGAGTCGATTGTGGTACGGATAGGATGGATTTTAAGAATTTGTCCTCTGCCACCTGTAGCAGCTTAACATTCTTGAAACCCCATAAGTCTGCGCCATACATTGCTATGGAAACACATTTTGCGTCGTAAACTTTTAACACTGCTTGTAATGGTGTCACCCCCAATTTGCGGGAAAAAACCCAGAACGGCAGAGATGGACCGTGCAAACACATTTCTTTTCTCGGACAGTTGGGGAAGCCAGGTGGAACTTTCGTCAAAGACCACCCCAAGGTATGGAAATCTGGTTACCCTAGATAACCTATTACCATTACAGTGGAGTGTCATCAGCTTCCTATGCCTGCCCTATGTGCCCACAGCCATGACATGAGATTTGGTGTAATTAACGCTAAGATCCAGAGAGGACATGAACTCATAAAAATAATTTAAAAGACTTTGTAAACCTACTGGTGTGCGTGCTATAAGTGTGGCATCATCCGCATATAATAATGCGGGAAGGGAGAACTTGCCCGCCTTTGGAATATCCTTACAAGCTGCTCCCAGGACACTTGCTAACTCGTTAATATATAATGTAAATAATAAAGGAGCTAAAATATAGCCTTGCCTGACCCCGTTAGTTATACCTATCTTGCCCGTACAATTCGCCTTACGATCATATCTCACTGTGGCTGTGAGGTCCCGATGAAGATCAGCTAGAAAGTATACTATATTTTCGTCAATGCCCATCTTTAAAAGCAAGTCCCATAGCTTGGACCTGTTTACTCGGTCAAAGGCCGAGGACAGGTCCATAAATGCTATTACAAACAACCTTGCTTCGCTAGGGTGTACTTTCCAATCAGTAATTGGAGGTTGAGGCTCTGATATATAGTACTACTCCCCTTTCTAAACCCATACTGTACAGCTGACAGAGAGTTTGTGTCCTCGAGCCAATCAGATAGTTTACACAGAACCACTCTGCCAAGGACCTTCACTGCAGAATCCATAAGGGAAATTGGGCGGTAATTACTTGGATCTCCTCTATTACCTTTTTTAAAAATAAGTACAATTACCGACTGCGACCAGGTCGTTGGGATACCAATTGTGGAAATTCTATTGAATACATTAGATAAAACCTTAGACCATATTGCTGTGTTAGACTTGAAGAGGTCGGCTGGTCCGCCATCAGGGCCGGGGGCCTTATTACTTGTCATTTTACAGATGGCTTCAGCCACCTCATCCTCGTTCACCACTAAGGTGTATGGGTGAGTAGCCCCCATGGTTGAATCGTCGACCCCAGTGGACACATGTTCATAAACTGACTTAAAATGGGAGAGCCACTTGTCCTCCATGAATACCACAGTCTAAAACATTATTACTCGAATCAACAAAATAGGGTTGATTAATCACTGCCCAGAATTTGGCGCTGTTTTTTATAACGTCAATAGAGGTCAGTTCTGCCCAGGCGTCTTCCCTGATCTCCCGCCTCCTCTGTTCTACAGCAGCTTTATTGCTTTCCTTAGGAGTGCCACACATTTCCTATCAACAGGCTTACATTTCAAGGCCTCCTTCAGTTTGCGGTTAGCTACTGAGCAGTTATGGTTGAACCAGCCAACTGACCCTGATTCTTTAACTTTACCAGAATGTGTTAAGTCAGACATATTCTGGTGACAAACCCTAGTTCAAGTTCAAGTTCAGGCATTTGTATAGCGCACTGCTCACCCAGAGGGTCTCAAGGCGCTAGGGGAAGGGGTTCATTATTTGTCGAATAGCCAAGTTTTAAGTTCTTTTCTGAAGGAGATGTGGTTCTGAGTAATGCGGAGGTTGGTGGGGAGTGAGCTCCAGGTCTTGGCAGCCAGGAAGGAGAAGGATCTGCCACCCATGGTGTATTTCCGGATGCGCGGGACTGCGGTGAGGGCTTGATTGGACGATCTTAGTTGGCGGGTGGGTTTGTAGAAGGACAGTCGAGTATTGAGGCATTCGGGTCCTATATTGTAGAGGGCCTTGTGTGCGTGGGTGAGAAGGCGAAAGGTAATTATTTTGTTGACGGGAAGCCAGTGGAGGTCTTTTAGATGTCTGGTGATGTGATCTTGGCGTGGGATGTCTAATATGAGTCTCGCTGACGCGTTCTGGATGCGCTGGAGTTTTTTCTGTAGTTTTGTTGTGATTCCGGCGTAAAGAGTGTTACCATAGTCCAGTCGACTCGTGACCAATGCGTGGGTGACAGTCTTTCTTGACTCGAGGGGGATCCAGCTGAAGATCTTTTTGAGAATGCGAAGTGCGTTGAAGTAAGAGGACGAGACGGCGTTGACTTGTCTGGACATCGAGAGAGAGGAGTCTAGGATGAAGCCAAGGTTACGAGCATGGTCTGTGGGTGTGGGTGCTGTGCCCAGAGCGGAAGGCCACCAGGAGTCGTCCCAAGCTGAGGGGGAAGATCCTAGTATGAGCACCTCCGTTTTGTCTGAGTTGAGTTTTAGGCGGCTCTGGTTCATCCATTCGGCTACTTCTTTCATGCCTTCGTGAAGATTGGTTTTGGCGGTGTTGGGGTCTTTGGTGAGGGAAAGGATTAGCTGGGTGTCGTCGGCGTAGGAGATGATGTTGAGGTTATGTTGACGCACGATGGAGGCGAGAGGACTCATGTAGACGCTGAAGAGGGTGGGACTGAGTGAGGATCCTTGAGGTACGCCGCAGATGACTTCGGTGGCCTCTGAGTAGAATGGGAGAAGTTGGACTCTTTGCGTTCTCCCAGCGAGGAATGAGATGATCCAGTCCAGGGCTTTTCCTTGTATGCCGATGTTGCTGAGGCGTTGTATAAGGGTGTTGTGGCAGACTGTGTCGAAAGCGGCGGAAAGGTCGAGTAGGATGAGGGCCACTGTTTCTCTGTTGTCCAGGAGTGCTCGGATGTCGTCAGTCGCTGCTATGAGGGCGGTTTCGGTGCTGTGTTTGGCTCGAAACCCGGATTGGGATGGATCAAGGGAGTTGTTGGATTCAAGGAAGGCGGCGAGCTGGCTGTTGACGGCTTTCTCGATGACTTTGGCCGGGAATGGGAGGAGGGATATGGGTTGGTAGTTTTTAAGTTCAGAAGGGTCTGCTGTGGGTTTCTTCAGAAGGGCGCTGAGTTCGGCGTGTTTCCAGCTTTCTGGAAAGGTGGCGGAGTTGAACGAGCAGTTGATGACATCGCGAAGATGGGGTGCGATGATGGAGTCAGCTTTGTTGAAGATGTGGTGGGGGCAGGGGTCAGAAGGCGATCCAGAGTGGATTGAGTTCAGGAGGCGGATGGTGTCTTCAGTGGTGATTGGGTTCCAGGCGCTGAGGTTGTTAGTTGGCGGAGTAGGATCTGAGGGGGGTGGGGAGGGTTGAACGTTGGGAGTATTCTTGAAGCTGTTGTGGATGTTGGCAATTTTGTTGTAGAAGAAGGAGGATAATGCATCACAGAGGTCTTGGGAGGGGGTGATGTCGTTAGATGCTGCGGTGGGGTTGGTGAATTCTTTGACGATGTTGAAGAGTTCCTTGCTGTTATGAGGGTTGTTGTAGAGACGGTCCTTGAGTGCTGAATTCTTGGTGGATCGAATCAGTTGGTAGTGTTTGCGGGTGGCTGTCTTGAGGGAGTTCATGTTGTCTGAGGAAGGGTTTTTTCTCCAAATCTTCTCCATGGTGCGGCATAGCTTTTTGGATTTTTTAAGTTCATCATTGAACCAGGGAGCCTTTTTGTTGGCTGATTTCATTTGGTGCTTTTTCAGGGGTGCTAATTCATCAGCACTGTGGGTAATCCATTGCCTAAGGTTGGTGGCCGCTTGGTCTGGGTCCATTGAGAGGGTGGGAGGATTTTTGTTGAGTGATGTGAGGAGTTGGTCAGTGGTGATTTTGTTCCAGTTTCTTCGAGGAATAGGTTGTGGACGGTTGTGGGTCAGGGTGGTTTTGTAGCTGAAGTGAACACAGCTGTGATCCGTCCAGTGGAGAGCTGTAGTGCGATCGAAGGAGATGTGCTTGCTGGAGGTGAAGATAGGGTCGAGCGTGTGTCCGGCTGTGTGGGTGGGGGTGTCAACAAGTTGTTTGAGTCCGAGATTGGCCAGGTTGTCCAGAAGGGTGGTGGTGTTGCTGTCGTGTTTGTTTTCACGGTGGTAGTTGAGGTCACCTAAAAGAATGTAGTTCTCGGAGGCGAGGGCATGTGTGCTGACGAAGTCCGTGATGTCATCGCTGAATTGAGTTCAGGTGCCTGGAGGCCTGTAGATGAGGGTGCCTCTGAGTGTGGTTCTGGGGTCGGTGTGGATCTGAAAGTGGAGATGTTCGGCGGTTGCAAGATTGTCGTCGGAGCTAGTTGTGATTTTGATGGTATTTCTGTGGATGATGGCGATGCCTCCTCCTGTTTGATTGATGCGGTCTTTTCGGATAATCTTGTAAGTGTCCGGTATGGCTATGTCGATGTCGGGAGCTGATGATGCGTTCATCCATGTTTCAGTAAGGAAGGCGATGTCCGGTGACGCAGTGTCGATTAGGTCCCAGAGTTCTGTTGCGTGTCTGTGGACCGAGCGGGTGTTGACCATGATGCACTTTAGGTGGTTAGAGTCGGAGTTTCGTTTGGAGGTTGTGGATTTGGTGAGAGTTCTGGAGCAGTTGAACTTGCAGGAGAGGCAGGCGAATGGGCTGTGGGTGCGTCCTGGAGTAGGTTCGCAGCATAGTGGTGCACGTCCGGCGTTGAGGGCGAGGAGAGTAGCGGCATCATATGTGAATCTGGAGGGTTCGGAGCGGCGGGGACCAGGGGGTATGGCACTGGGCGCAGTCCAGGCGCGGACGGGCGCAGACGGGCTTACCTTTGGCGCACCTTCGGCGCGCATGGGGCTCCACCGCTGCGAGTGACCGCTGCGCGGATATGCATCTGTCATAAGTGGATAGTGGATAGGGGAGGGGCGAGGGAGGGTCAGCAGGGAAGGCGGGAGTGGGGTGGAGACCCAGGCAGGGCGAGACAATAACAACAAACAACAAAATGTCCGGCGGCCCTACACGGAGTTGTACAAAGGTTAATCAAATGTCACAGTGCAATACGACGCTTATAATAATGCAAGCCAGCGATTCAAATGCCCAATTACAGTGAGAGCAGCGGGGGTGCGCTAACAAGGTGCAAAGCAATAAAGCAAAATCGCCAATATCGGTCACTGCAGCGGGGGTGCGCTATTAATATTCAAATAAGCAACACAAGATCGGCACTACCACTACCTCACTGTCCCCTGCTTCCTTGTCCATGCATATACGCAACTCCTCCCCTCTTACTGTGGGAGAGGTTGCCTAGGAAATCCTCGGGGACGATTTTCCACCATTTAATTCTCCGAGCCTGGTCTGTAGCCCGAATATCTTGTTTATCAACCATATTCAGTTGCATCTCAGATCTGCCAAGGACACCTCTAACACGTAAAAAAACAGGATTATGGTCACTAAAATGGGACCAGACCGGAAAATAGTCTACTATATTACTCCCTAATGTTAAACTTGTGAAAATAAAATCCATAGTTGACCCACTACCATTACCCTTAAAAGTTGGTATGTTCACCTCATCCCCCATGGGTAGCATCAAACCATTATCCGCCAAGATGTATTCCAATAAAATCCTCTGCTCCGTATGCTCAAAGTGGGAGTCAACCTGTTCGATAGGGGCAAAAGGATCATTGGGCAGGCATTTATCTGGGCATCTGTGGACATTAAAGTCCCCCAGTAATATTATATAACATTCATTCTCCGACAGCTCCTTATAATCTACTAAAAAAGAATGTAACGCTGTCAGGTTGCTGGTTGAGGTGGCTCTATCGAAAGAATTATAAAAGTTAACGATTAACACATTATAGGCCCCTTTGCAGATCATTTTAACTACCAGACTGTAGGGGGAACCTGAGTCAATCACCATGTGTTTTCCTGTAATATTAGCTGCCACTAGAGTTACCAGTCCTCCCCTTGCTCTTCCTCTAGTGGTGGTGACTGCTGGGAGAGAATAGGTAATGTAACCATCCAAAGTGACTATGTTACTTGTGTCCCACGTCTATTGTAGAGCGATTATATCTGCAGTGCCTATAAATTCCCTCCAGATAGGGTCATCACCTTTATTCCTTAGCCCAGCGATGTTCCATGTTCCTACCTTAATGTATCTATTATCTCTGGAGGCTTCCCTACTCTCTGGTTGACTATCTGAGCTAATTTCTGAATCCTTACCATTGCCGGGCTGTGGGCAATGCGAACTAGTACCCTGGTATCCACACTTGGGACCCTGGTCTCTGAGGCCATATTTGCGGGGGAGACGGGGTTGATCCTATTTCCTTTATCGTTTGCTAGTACTGTGCCCGGCTGTTGTCAATCGACCCAGCCTAGGTCGGACAGGCAGTCGTACTGGTTTGCCATCGGGATGTTATAAAGGTTATCTAGTGGATGGGGGGCTTCGGCATAGTTGTATGTGTGACCGGCATTCATGCCATTGCCCCATAACCAGTCTACATGAGGTCTAGTGTCATGGTTGTACCTGCCTCCTCTTCTCTGAACTAAATTCCACCCCTCCTCACCAACCCTGTCCCAACTATGGGGGTTCATTTCCCTGGGTACCTCTTGCCTCAATGCTCCTCTATGGTGGTTTGGGTCTTTTAGCCAACTCCATCTGTTATCCTGTTGTTCTTTGGGCATGTAAAAATAAGACAGGGGCCTAGCCGTGACCAAAGTACCATTATTGTTACGGGGATTCCTCCGACATATATATTCCGCGATACAGGGATCCTCAAAGGTCACTACTATACAGTCTCCCTGTGTTCTTTTCCTGTTATGTCCTACCCAAGGCGTTCTCTCAACCATCAAGATATTGCCACAGAGATTTAGGAGTAAGGGGTAATTATTAGCTAACCAGTGGCATACCTTATTTTTGAGTGCCTGAAAGGTTTCTGTGTTAGGGGGGACCAGTTCTGTTACCCCCGTTAGAATAATCACGTAGAAACAGGCATCTGGCGGTAGGTGAATATTTCGCCGTGCCGGGTTTTTTTGGGTGGGGGCAGAGTCAGGTTTTGGGGTAAGGATAGCGGGGCATTTTGTGTTAGGTTGGACAGTGGGCTTGTTTGACGTTGGGGTTTGGGTGCTTACTTTATTAATCACATGATTAGGGGGATTTGGTGCCTGGTTCTTTGGCGTCTTATTTTTTACTGCTACTGTGCTCTTGACCGCAGGCCGAGGTTTACTGGCTACAGCGGTGACATTGGTGGACCTGTTGGCATAACTGCTATCATGAAACCTTATGTTCTTATGTATGTCGTGAAGCACTTTTTCGATACCATGAAGCCTGGCTTCTATGGGTGCGAGTAAGGTTTTAATGATTTTAGTTATGGTGCAACCTATGGGCTCCTCCTCCCCATTAACCACCCCTGATGTGTCAGCCCTCAGCCTGTCGACTATAATACTATCCTCGAGAATATCTGCCAGGGAGTTATCCAAGATGGTATCATCGATGATGGTCAGGGGTAAGCTGGCGGCCTCTGGATGAACTGCTTCCGCCCCAGTTTTCTGCCCAGTGGATTCATTTGCAGGGTCTCTCGACTCTTCCGATCCACCCCTCTCATTTGAATCAACACTAGTATTCTCAGCTGGATTGGCACGAGCTTTCTTAGCTCCAGTGGCGTTAGCATTTGGCTGCTTTCGTTTAGGAATTGCCCCCTCCCTCTTCCCCCTCCTTTGTTCGTTTGTAGACACTAACTGGGGGTCTACCTGGGGATTTACCTGGTTATGCTCCGAGCTAATCCCTGTGGGGTTATGAGCCTCAACCTGGGGGTTTACGGGTGATGGGTCTCGTGAACCTGGCTCACTACAATTCACATTGTGAATATCAGCAAAGACATGTACGGGGTTGGGTATATGTAATGAATTATCAGGAGTGCGAGCAGAGCCAATAAGACCCAAAGACGATCTTTTGGCTAGTGCTAGTTCCTGGGAAACCCTTCTTTCCATAAGTACGATACCTTGATTGATCAGAGAATTGGTACGCACAGTAAAATCATCTAGTGTTCCAGTCAATTTTTTCCCGCCCGCCGCTGCCATACTTCTAGTTTCGCGGCACTCCATGTTCCTCGCCAAGACAGGGAGAGGAAACAGCGAGATCCGCGAACACTATGCACTAGAGGGGATTAAACAGGGGTAACAACTGATCAGTTTGAGAAGCCCCAGACTGGTAATACAACTATGGCAAGCAGGAAATACTTATACAAATAGATATACAACCACAGTCTCCAGAGAATAGCCAAGAGCCCTGGCCCAGTCCAGTCTCTTCCGACCTCTGACGGCCGCAGACGGCCCCGCCCTTGTCCCGGGCTTCTCCCGGGACGCTCCCGCGCAGCGGTGACGGGGCTTAGTATTATAGGGAAATGGTTGGTGGGGGCGTGTCAGTCAGGGAGAGTGGCCCAGGTGTCTCAGGTGTGGCCAACATGGACTCCTGGGAGATGGAGTACCCGAACCAGTCGCTCGCAGCCCTGAGGACTCACAACGCAGCCCACAGCAGTCTAGCAGGACCCAACCCGCTTCTCACCAACTCCCGGGGTCTGCAAACACAATGAAGCGGGACCCGCGAAGTGGGTCCGGCGAGGAGTAGCACTTCAGAGGGAGCATCGCGCTGGATAGCGGCAGCTCACAGACGGCAGCAAGGGTCCAGTCCCAAAGAAAAAGCAGAAATGGTGTCCCACGCAGGTATGGAGGTCCAGAGTCTTTAACAGCGTTGGTGGGGGCGTGTCAGTCAGGGAGAGCGCCCAGGTGTCTCGGTGTGGCCAACAGGGACTCCTGGGAGATGGAGTCCCCGAACCAGTCGCTCGCAGCCCTGAGGACTCACAACGCAGCCCACAGCAGTCTAGCAGGACCCAACCTGCTTCTCACCAACCTCCGGGGTCTGCAAACACAATGAAGCGGGACCCGCGAAGCGGGTCCGGCGAGGAGTAACACTTCAGAGGGAGCAGCGCGCAGGATAGCGGCAGCTCACAGACGGCAGCAAGGGTCCAGTCCCAAAGGAAAAGCAGAAATGGTGTCCCATGCAGGTATGGATGTCCAGAGTCTTTAACAGCGTTGGTGGGGGCGTGTCAGTCAGGGAGAGCGGCCCAGGTGTCTTGGGTGTGGCCACCAGGGACTCCTGGGAGAATGAGTCCCCAAACCAGTCGCTCGCAGCCCTGAGGACTCACAACGCAGCCCACAGCAGTCTAGCAGGACCCAACCTGCTTCTCACCAACCTCCGGGGTCTGCAAACACAATGAAGCGGGACCCGCGAAGCGGGTCCGGCGAGGAGTAGCACTACAGAGGGAGCAGCGCGCAGGATAGCGGCAGCTCACAGACGGCAGCAAGGGTCCAGTCCCAAAGGAAAAGCAGAAATGGTGTCCCACGCAGGTATGGAGGTCCAGAGTCTTTAACAGCGTTGGTGGGGGCGTGTCAGTCAGGGAGAGCGGCCCAGGTGTCTCGGGTGTGGCCAACAGGGACTCCTGGGAGAAGGAGTCCCCGAACCAGTCGCTCGCAGCCCTGAGGACTCACAACGCAGCCCACAGCAGTCTAGCAGGACCCAACCCGCTTCTCACCAACTCCCGGAGTCTGCAAACACAACGAAGCGGGACCCGCGAAGCGGGTCCGGCGAGGAGTAGCACTTCAGAGGGAGCAGCGCACAGGATAGCGGCAGCGCACAGACGGCAGCAAGGGTCCAGTCCCAAAGGAAAAGCAGAAATGGTGTCCTGATGCATGTCAGTTTGGCAGTCCTAAGGTGGCCGGCAAATCAACATGCGCACTTACAGTACAACTATCACTCTTCCTCCCAGGCCTTGGCTGCTGCTGACACAGAGCTTGGTCTGCCCCTCCCTAGACTAGACAGACTAAGTGAAAAATAAAACGATAATAAAATAGTTTTATTATCATTTTATTTTTTATTTGCTGCCTTTCAGCAATGGGGTGACGCTCTTCTGCCATACCGGAGTAGCTGCCCCTGATGGGTATATGTGTGGTATTCTGCTTTGGTACTATGAAGTACACCAACCACCACCACTGCTGTGGCCCAGTAAGCTGTTTTGCCCTACCCCCCGAACAGATTCTGAAAATGTTTCTTACTCTCTTTGCCTTTCCCCATATAATAAGTGCAGTGTCACTCCCCCAATTCCATACATCGTTGCATTGTTTCCTCTCTCTTTTTGTTGTCAGGAGGTGTAGGGTCTTTATCCCAGAGAAATGGGTTATGTGCTGAACTCTTCACTACTTTGTCCCTGCCCACATTAATTACTTCCATAAGACACATATGCTCCGACTTGAGTGTCACGACAACAGACAACAGTCTGTCTCGAGCCACCACAATATTCATATCCCTATTCCGACAGAACTTAACCTTCCCCTTAAGTCTGTATTGAGTGATTGGGAGAGTGTTTTATACTTACCTGAGGTTGCCGCCAGTTCGTTTATTGCCGTCACCACCGCCAGAGTCGTCGGGGGAGACGCGCTGGTCTCGTGAAAGGAGAACGGAGGCCAGAGACTACAACGCCCAGCACTCCAAGCGGCACGTACGCCGCCCACGCCGCCAGTCAGCACCGGGAGGAGCACAAAGGAGGGACAGGACTCCCTCACCACGGGAGAGTGTTTTATACTTACCTGAGGTTGCCGCTAGTTCGTTTATTGCCACCACCGCAGTCATTGGGGGAGACGCGCTGGTCTCATGAGAGGAAAACGGATGCTAGAGACCACAACTCCCAGCACCCCAAACAGCACGCACGCTGCCTATGCCACCAGTCAGCACCGGGAGGCGCACAAAAGAGGGACAGGACTCCCGCACCGTGGGATGCGCTCCGGCGTGCCCGGGCAAAGCCCGTGCCAAGGGCGGGCCCATCTGCGCCCGTCATGTACCTTAAGAGGCTGGGCAACTCCCTTAAGAACTTGGCCACGGGTGCATTCCTGTGTTCTGTGTTTTTAGTTTGCCGTCTTTTGGTCAATATTATATTGTTCTGATTATATACTGCTACTATGAGTAAACACACTTTTAGCACAGGCAAGGGTGTTGTAGGGACGTTAGATGTAGCATCGGATTGGTAACGCGGGCAGTCGGGCATTGGCCGATGGGCAGGTGCCTAAGGGTCGCCTGTGGGCCGGTTTTTGTTAGTTCTATGAACCGGCCCACAGAGCATTGCTGTTTCTTCCCCACCCGGCCACCGTAATGTTGTGGAGCCAGCATCATGGGCAGGCAGGCTCAGAGGAGGTAGCTTGCAGTGCTCTGTCAGTGGCCGCAGGGCCAGGGCCGGACTGGGAACTGAAAGCAGCCCTGGCAAATTTTGACAGACCAGCCCCCGTCCGGCGTGTAGCGAGCGAGCGCAGCGAGCGAGCCCGACCACTACCAGGGGGGTTTGGGGGGGTTCTCCCCCCACGAAAATTTTGGACAAAGACAGACCAAAATGGTGAATTTTACAGCACGTATCAACTTTCAAAGAACAGTAAATAGTACATGATGACCTTAAAGAGCACAAGGTTACCCACCCAGTCATATGTACCCATAGTCATTCTTCCAGAAATAGACACAAATAGTGAATCGGAGAGAACAAAGTAAAAGTGAGACCAGCCCCCACATGGTGTGTAGCAAGCAAGTGCAGTGAGCAACCACTACTAGGGGGAGTTTGGGGAAGTTGTCCCCCCAAGAAAATTATGGATACCGAAAGGCCAAAACAAAGCATTTTTCAACACATTTTTTTATTACATATTAGATTGTATCAACTTTTAAAGCATAGTAAATGATTACCTTATGGAGCACCAAGATACCCAGTTATAAATCACAGACATTCCTACAGAGCCTCCAGGTCACTGAGGCCAGAAACTATGGAAATAGCACACATAAGCACCAAGCCCAGAAAGCATGGAAACGGCATACATAAGCACCCAGGTTACCAGAAGGCATGGAAATGTCTCACATGGCACCCTAGCCAGAAAGCCTGAACAATTCACACAAAGGCACCCAGGCCAGTGGCACTGGAACACTTTTCAGAGTGTGGGGGCTGCCATCAATGTAGCCTGTACATCAATGAAGTCATGGGATTGTGAAAAATTCAAGAATTACACACACAACAAGGGTAGCAATTCAGCCATGCCTATTCCGGGACATATACGACTTAAAAGTATATGCTAAACCATTTAAATACACTGCACGCAGCACTCTGCCGTATGGAAAGGGCTTGCACTAGTGGTGACATCCTGGTGACGTATGTAGTAAAAAGGAATATTTTTAGACCTGGCAAAAGGTTACTTTTGGCAGGTCAAAATGGCAGTTTTACAACTGCACAGGCAGACTACAATGACAGGCCCTGGGCTTGACACATGTTTAAATAGGCTACTTACGTGGGTAGGACATTAAGTGTTGCACGCCCACTAGCAGAATTTAATTTACAATCCCTGGGTACATGTAGAGCCACATTTCTAGGGACTTACAAGTAAATTAAATTTGCCCATTGGGTGTTAGCCAATTTTACTATATTTAAAGGAAGGAGCACAAGCACTTTAGCACTGGTTAGTGGTGGTAAAGTTCACTGAGCCCTAAGGGCCAACAAAAATGGCCTATTTTGCTGTAATAAAGCACATCAAACATGAATTTAATTTCACACACACCAGGCTCCATGGGACTTTACACATCGATCCATCCATGATAATTGGTAAATCAGTTGTCAAGTGACTTCACAACTGATTTACCAATTACAATGGATTGATGTGTTTTGTGTTGTGTACACCCTGTATGAGTCGCGCCAATTTGATGCCCTATTTAGCAGGGGCTCTGATTGCTGACATTGTGCACCACTTACCTGCTCTGAAAATTTGCCACAATGTCTCGGGTTAAATTTGAGACGGGTCCCCCCTCACAGAGGAGCTGCAGCGACAGCCCGGGATTTCCCAAAGGCCATGCGCTCCACCAGTGATGCCCCACAAAGCCTTCAGCACCGTGAGCAATGGGCCAGCTCCCGGCGGGCCAGCCTCCACCCACAGACCGGGCCGGCCGCACTGTGGCTGACAGACATCTACCAGCCAGCTGTTAATTCCACGTCAGGGGTCACACCCACAGTGAGTGAGAGGGCTCAAAAGACCACATGGGAGGCCATTGTCTGCCCACCAATGTGGCCTAGAGAGGAGGAGATGGACAGAGAGATAAATGGAAGGGTAGACGCAATGGTGCAAGGGACGGATGGGTGGATGTTTTGAGGTATGGATGGGTGGCTTGATGGATAGATGGATTAGGTAGGTAGTCATGTAGGAAGAGAGACAAACAGATGAAGAGACTCCAGCTCCACCAATAAAATGTAACTTTAAATGTGGATAGACACTAACATTTACATTTAAATGTAGATAGACATACGGACAGACAAGACAGAAAGACAGGCTGACTGACTCCGTAGAATACATAGCATGGAAATGACCTTATATGCATACAACAGAGTATATCGAAGAAAGAACATGTGAAATCAATATTAAGGAAGAATTTAAAAAAGAGAGAGTAAACTAAGTTAACGGAGTGAAATCAGGTCTTGACAAATCAATGCATAGTATGTCACTAGAGAGACAACACAGATCACACGAACAGACCAGTCTCTAACACAGAGAGGGAGGTACACAGGACGTCTTCATGGAGGTAACTGGGAAAATATGTGCTCAGTCAGACCCCAGTGTTTAAAAACAGACTAACTGGTGTTTACTCTGAGCATGTCTTCAAAGCCGTGAGTGTGACTCAAGCAAGACACATCATCACATTTAATTAAGGTCATCAAACATATGCCCTTAAAACTACAACTAGAGCAGTTCTCCTTGTGGCCTGCTTGGCGTGAACACTTGTGACTTGAGCACCCGCACCACCCCCAAGGTTTTAAAGCGCTATGTTTAGGTAACGCAATAAGAAATTGTGTTATTGGCATTTTTTTCCATTTTATCCCTTTTTGTTCTCACTTCTAAGGCCCCATTCAAAGTGCGGATAATGGACTCTGCATCCTTTGCCCTCACAAAACAACTTCAGATGTATCTGCCGTGTGTGCCGCTCGCATGGTGATCAGTCCCAGGTTCTGAGTACTGTACAGACATGGATGGGCGCAGACAGACTTGCCTTTGGCGCCCCTTCAGTACTTCAAAATTTAAAACAGGAAGAAATTGGTGCAGGATAAGAGGCTATCTTCCAACTGACTTCCAATTGCCACTCACTCCAAATTCCCTCCCCATTCTAAATTCCAAAAATCAACACATATTCATTCTCACTTTCCCTTTTCCAGTTAGGCAACATTCCAACGACAACTCAACTCAAACCTACAATTCTCATCATAAAAATGAAGTGCTTTGGCAGTTGGTTATGCACAGATATAGATTTAGATCTCAGGCAGGGCTGGACTGGAAGATGTTTAAATCAGCTCCAAACTACAGGGGGTCACAACTGTAATTGGGACATGCGGCTATGTGCAGGTCATGGGAGCCCATCCTGCTCTGAAAGCAGCCATCTAGCCTGTAGTGTATTTGGTAAATGACAGAGTGGTTCTGTGTTCAGCTCAGCCCGGGCTCAGAATGTTATCCTACAGGCCGAGTGTTCTTATGAGCACAGTCAGTTCCCTGTAATCTGAGGGTGTGAGTGGTCGCCTATACTGTGCTTTTAATCCGCGCAGTGAGCCTGGGGAAGCGCAAACCACACTAGATGCTCTGACTGACATCCATAAATTACTTCATTAGTCCCTATATAGTGCAGAGCGGTGCTAAAATAAAATCTGATAGTGTATTTTTTTTCAGTTAAGTAGTGCACAAGGCCTACATAGTTGATTGGGGAAATAGAGAAGTGGCTGCTAGGGATAGTTTGTGTGTAGGGATGTGACCAGAGGGGGAAGCTACAGCATTTATGTATTGCTATGGCAGCTTTAGTTGGTGATTCTACATTTAGACATGCAAATAGGGTGAATGTGAACTCCTGGAAAGAAACACAGTCCTGATTCAGCAGGAAAGCAACCCCAAATGACTTTAATGGAGTCCAAGCTAGTTGCCAGTTTTCAATTAGTAGTGAGTACAGTATGGCAACAATCCAAGCCCAAGCCTCATTAGAATGCGCAAATACGACGCTGTGTCCTGCTCCAAGTCCGACCTCATACCCTAGAGCCAGGAGGCCAGGCCAGCCAGTGCAGCCACCACTTCCCCGAATAGTCGCCGGTAGCTTCCTATTGGCAGCCTCAAACTCAGAGGGTAGCATGCATCTGTGGATGTGCCTGGAGTCCACAAGAGATTAAAAGAGGCACTCTTTGGTGAAAAGGATGAGGATTTTGGACTGAAGTGCCTTACTAAAACCCCACAGTAAGGCTGTGTAAGGTGCAGGGCGCTCTGAAACATGTACAACACCTTTTACTATAGACTCCCAATGGGAGTTTAATTCAAAAGAAGCCATAATGTCGTTTATTTGGGAGCAAAAAATGCTAATTTGCCGTTGCTTGTGGTTCAATTTGCAAGAGTGCCCGTGTTTGTCCAGTGAGGGTATGGGGTCTGGGGGGGGGGGGGGGTTGGGAGTCAAGTGGCCCGTCTAGTGCTATCTTGAAGACACAGTCTCTACGACCATCTTCACAACCCCGATATGCAGACAGTCCGGTCTCAGACAGTGGACCCCACACCCTTCTGCTGTGAACTGTCATCATATTACAGACATAAACATGCTGTAAAACGCGTCCCATCATTTTACTAGTAAAGTGAGATAGCTCAGTGTGTTGAACGTCTGCGGCAGGAATCTGTGCTTAAGCTGCGGATTTCCAACGAGGCCGGACTTCATTCGCCCAAAATGAGCTCCTGCGCTGCGTTGTCCAAGTTCACCCTGTTGCAAACCTTTATAAAGATCATGTTACTGGCATCACAGAGAGGCTGATTAAAAAACAAATGAGAGCATGTTGTTTGAGCATGTGGGGACAAGTTCCCTCTGATTCCGGTTTAGATTACTTTAATTTAAGGTGTTTCAGTACAGATTAATTTGACCAACTCTAAAGAGTTCAAATGGACATGGCTCTGTTCAGAGAATGGGTAATAGAAAACAATGACTGCATGTGAAACATGACCCTGACCGCGTGAATCTTCAATTTTACCAACAAAGAATAGTTTATATTCTCAAAGCTCTTTGGAGAGCATACCACTATATTCCAAGAGGACACTATGCTATCACCGAACTGTACAATTGGTGATAACAAAACCTGATGGTTTCTGCCAGAGACTCTAAAGTTACTGGAACAGGTTTTCATTGAGCACAAAGGGTGGAAAAACTATGGCATAGAAACCAGACCAAAGTAGACTCTGTACCCTGATACTTATAAAATGTATTCGCAAACTGGTCGGTAGCAATGCAAGACCATGCATTAATCTGGATCACTGAACCGTGGCATCAGATTTTCCCAGCTCTTAGCAGAGCTCAGTTGCATTATTGGGAATTTATTACAAACATTTATACAACGGCAAGAGCTGAGCCATTTTTCAAGCTAATGTTTACCCCAACAAAAACGCAGAATAGAACACACGGTTAGTATTCACACTTTTAAAGTGATACAATATCTTATTAGAGGAGACAGTCCCCTCCAAGCAAACATGTGAAAAACAAAAATGGCAAAAACAAGATAACTCATCAGTATGATCTGGTGTGTGCCTATAAATGTTGGTATCTATTGGTATGTTCAAAGCAATACGCACAAGAAAATGTAGAAAAACAAGAATCGAACCGGCCTGCTTTTTAGGCAAAGTCAAGAAATATACATGCGAATGGTCAATCATCAAAAATCAACTCAACAGTACCGATAATGTTCACTGTGTTTCTAAGCACTGGAAAGTGCATGATGCATGATTTCTGTTTGACTTGACAGGGATTGGCCTGAGCTTGAACCAAAAGAATTTAAAATATTGCATGTCCGGTCATGGAGGTATTACAGAGCCTCCGCTGTCCGCCCTAAGCATGGTTACCATAGCTGCCAAGGATTTAGATTGCTATGTGTGACATTTTCATCATTTCAGTGTAACTATGAGTGACATTTCAACGACTATGAGTGACACTTTCTCACAAGCTTAAGTCAAGTAATAAAGATGATGGAAGCATATAAATATCAGAAATTACACCCATTTCACCAAAGAGAAACTTTAAGAAGATCTTAATATTACTGCAAAGCGCCTGGTACGGAATGGCACTACCCTAGTTAGTGGTGGCTGGTGACATTTGAAAGTGGTGGGACGATTCAGCAGCAGCAGCAGGACTCGGGATCCCGGCTAACTCATACATGCCAATAAACCTGATTCTGGAGGGGCAACCCCGATTTTTCAAGCCAAAAACGACTATTTTAGGAACAGAGACCATATCAGCTGCTGAGTTTACAGTAGGCCGGCATATTGTCTTTTGATGGGCCCAGGTAGTTACACCTACAAGCATATATGCATTCTCTGAATATTGTCAGTATTATGAAGTGTCAGGTTGTTACTAAAAGCATCAAACGTGGCCCAAATGGTGGTGCATGTGAGACACCACTTTGCATCAGCTGGCAAAAATCATTCCACAATTGCGCCTTCCAACACCATCAAGGAGCAAAATAGTTCTGCAAATAGATATACACTGGATATATTTCATTCAAAAGCAAACAATTAGCCCTGGTATACTATATAGCAGTAAGAAAGAGGTTGAAACAAATAAAGATGTTGGAGTGTGCGGTACATATCTTACACAGGAGATGATTTATGTTTGCCCAGTCACAAGAAGAAACGTAATTTCCTCTGTTTGTCTGCTGGTGAATATATGTGTGAATCAGTTCAAAACATGAATGCGAGCACTGGGAGGTTTAGTTATTGCAGAAACAGAAATGCTACTAGCAGTGTTAACCGGGCTCCCAATCTTTCATTTGAGCAGTGCAACAATCATTTTAATTAAATGCTGAGCACATTGGCCCAGCAGCAAATGACAGGCCAGGCCACATGCAAAAGCCCAGGGCCTACAAAGAATTGTTTTTTGCTCGGGGCGACTGGGGCTGCATTTAAGCTCTTATCTTCGCAATGGTTGTCACAAATGTGTACCGAAACACGCTTAACTCTAATTTCAATGTACCCTCCCATCCAACATGCAGTCTACCTCACGTTTTTTCCCTGTAGCATTCTGCATACACAAGCACCCAAGAGGAGCAAGCGCCAAAGATAGCCACCTTCCACGCTGTTATCTTGCCATGTTTTACATCTTCAGTCGTTTCCATCACCCAGCCAATTCTTCTGCTAAAGTAGTAATCGAAACAAAGAAATGTTTTTGAATACGATAGATCACCGGGCTCTGTGGGTTACATGTTCGATTCTGTCATGAATGTTAAACTTATGGATCGGATGTTTGAGTACTGGCGCAAGGTCGAAAAATCCAATGCCATTGTGGTAGATAAAGGTAGCGTCTGTCTTTTGAGAGATACAAGACTGACTGAACTACCGAAACAGGCAGTTCTTGAAACATTCATGCAAATAGAAGCGGAAAGAGTTATGACTGGCCATCTTGTTTTACTGGACAGTCCAGTACATTAAGTTGTCTAACAGTGCTTCGGATTAGCAGTAATTCTGTAAATGTGTATACCAGCACTCACTCGTGGGTCTGAGACCTGGCCCAAACAGGATGTGTGAGCCCCCAACACACTGGTGCCTAGTGTTGTCGCAGTCGAGCAGGCAGACAAAAAACAGAGCACTGAGTTTGAAAGCCAAATCAATCTGGAGAACACCATCCCAGGACTCGGGCCACTCTCTGTGACACGACTGACGTCACCCAGCCCAACAGCAGGGATCATGTGATAGGCCTCCGCACAACAGTTAGTCACGGACCCACCCACCTGTATCTCGGTGATGGAGCACCAAGTGACACAGACAGCAAGCAGCTGCATCAGCGCCCTGATCGCGTGCCCCTAGGCATTGGTGATTTAATTTGTGTTAACACGAACAGTTTGGGGTAGCAAATGGCTGGTAAACAACTGTCTACTTACTATGGAATGATCTTTAAGGCCAGCGTGACTGGCGCGTCAGCAACTCATTCAATCCACCATAGACTTCGGTCCAGGCTGCTGGCTTTCTTAATGAGTCCTGGCTGGCTGACTCTCAGATTCCATTATAACTTTTAGGTTCGGACCTGTTTCGCGACCGCAGCGCAGTGGATTTATTCAGGATTTATGTTGTGAGCACTGCACTGCTCTCACTCGCGGAACCGGGCTGGGGCCTAAGTAACCACCATCAATCAGGCTTTTACTTTTTTTGTAATTACGGTCTGGGTCGCGACGCCTCCTCCAGCCCAGTCCCAAGACCCCTGCAGACAGTGCCTCAACTGCGGGCGCTGGGCAGCAGAGACACTGGGAAATAATTAAAGAAGTGCCTCCAGGTTCTGCTCCAGCCTCTGGTTCTCTGGAGTAGTGACCATGGCCTCCTCCTCTCTCTGCCTCGCAGTCACGCGCACCAGACCTCATCCTAAAGGTGAATGTTTACCGCCGCGGCGAAGTGACATCACTGCGCGCTGCGTGCAGGCAGCCAATCAGCCAGTGGCAATGCGTGCCGGTGGATTTTTTAAATAATAAATGTAGTCCTCCTCGCAGTGGCTAGAAATAACATTTTAGTAACATAACATGCAGCATCATGGACACGGACGGCACCAGCAGCTGCTGCATTTTATGCAGAGAAATGTGCTTGTTTGCTCGTCTTCACACGTCGTCCTCACCATCCAAATCGGCCTCTGCAACAAAACCGGCCCCCTATCACAAAACCGGCCCCCACACCATCCAGCCTACCGGGGGATTGCCCGGTGCCCGGCATTGTCAGTCCGGCCCTGCGCAGGGCAGACACTCCGAAGCTGTCACTGTGTCTCACTTACCCGCTGTGCTGTTAAACTGAGGTGCCTGTTGGGAGCAGGTTAAGCGCCTGTTGGGCCATTATCACCTTAGCTTCCCTGGAGTAACAACAAATCTGTGCTTACTTCACCCTCCCCTCCCCTCCCCTGCAGGGCCATTGCCCCGAGGCTATACTTGGCTGGGGTGGAGAGTAAGTGAAGGGGTCCCGCTGGGGTCCTGATGGCAGGAGACTAGCCAAATGCTGGTTTAAAAATGGGTGAAATTCAGGGATGTGGGCCACTTTTTTCAGGGGTGCCCGGGCCGAATTGTGATCCCAATCCGACCCTGGTTAGATGCCTTCTTACTGAGGGCATAATCGGCCCTCATTAATGAGATTAAGCTTACAGAACGAAGGCTATCTCTCGAGCCATTACCCTCACAGAACAGGCTTTCTTTGACTCCTGCACTCACTGAAACCCAGCGGCGATCAACCCCGAAGTAACTCCACCTCGGATAAGCCCTTCACCGCATCGGGTCTTAAAACTCAGTGACAGAGATTGCCTCTTGTCTATCCTCTGACTCAGAACCTAATCTCATCAGGCCCAGAGCCATTACTAGAGGGCAGAAAGCCAAACGTGGGTTGGATCGTACCACTGAACCCCCTCCAAATAAAAGATAGAGTAGAGGGATACAAAAACGGAATAAACCCACCCAAAGAACAAATGGGAATAAAGTGAAACCTGCTATAATTGTAAATGCACCTAGTGAGGGTTGTATTAACTTTCCTCCTCAAATTGTGCCAGAGAAGCTTGCTGATAGTGTACATGAGGGGAATTTCTGGGGCAGACTTAAAACCCTGATGTCAACTTTGTTGGAACCTATTTTACAAAAAATTAGTATTGTTGAAATCAGAATCAGATTGAGCAAAGTGGAGGAATTGATTAGCCGTAGCTCCGCAGCTATCCCGGCAAGTACTCCCAACCATAATATAGACCCGCCAAATATTGTGAGGATGGATGCGAGGGCCGGCCACCCAGTTAGCACCACCGTAAATAGATAGGCACAAGGCAATAGTGGTTCAGATAATATCACACCCAGCATAACAAACATACCCATTCCCACTGATCAGATTCCCCCTGGTGTAGGATTCTCGGCGATAACAACTAATAGTATAGCTGGCTTAAAGAGAGGAGCTCCAGGAGGTTGAATACAGGGCAGAAACGAGGACCTGGAGAGTGGGACAAACTCTCTCGAACAACAAGACAAGTCTGCTAATCCCCATGTTATTTAAATCTGTCCCCTGAAGCAACTCCGTACACTGTTGTTTTGGCTAATGTCCCTTCCTAACCCCATAATGTCACTAAGCTATCTAAGCCCAAAGACCGGCATCAAAAACTCCCTTTTCTCAGAATTTAAAATGGTATGGAGAATAGGGTGGGTGGCCCCCGGGTGGGTGGGTGGCCCCCGGGTGGGTGGGCGGGCCCCTCAGCTAAATCACTTTGTAGCGATTGCATAGTTTTAACTTTTAGCTCCCCTATTTGGTGCACGAAATCTTAGAGAGGGGAAACAATGGGTATATCTACTTTAAAAAGATAAATGTACTTCCACTTAGTTATTTTTATCAACCACCTAATCCCCCCAATTTCCGAGGTCACATACACATAGAGGCAACCCCATGAGGACTAGCAAGCTGAAATTTTTGGTCCCAGTGCGTAACCATTTTGATGTCTTGAATCCCTTGGAAGACATCGACTGACCTTAAAGATGTTTGCGTGCCCCAGCCTCGAAGTTAGCAGGCACAATGATGAGGGACACACTGAATTGACCTTAACTGATAATGTCGACCTACTGCCTATACATAACAGCAATAGAGATATAGAGGTGGTCCCTATGACAACAGACCTAGAGCTTGCAGCCCATGCTGTACCCCTAAGTCAATGTATTACTTCCTCTTTACATCGTAATGTAATTGGGGATGGTCTTTTAACCGCTTCTCCCCCGTGTAGCAATGTAATTGAGGACCCACCCGGGATCGTATCTTCTACTAACCCTTTGGATACTGGTAAGTCCGCTCTTTGTAATATCGTTTCATGGAATATTGGAGGTACCTCCATCAAATCAGGCAGCCGCCAATGGTGGCATTTTATTTCAAGGTATGAGGTTATGTTTTTCCAAGAAACATGAACCAAGGAGGCCACTCATCTAAATGGGTTCAGCACATTTCACACCCCAGCATTTGATGGTCTGAGTGGTAGGGCTAAGGGTGGATTAAGCACATATATATTGTGCACTATGAATGTAAAAAACATAACGATGCTTGATAGCAAACATTATTTTCAATTAGTTAAACTGGACATCGACGCTAAACACTCTATTGTCCTGACCAACTTTTATAATAGCATCCCTCCAGAGCAAATAGGAACTGTGGTTAATAATATGTTGCAATTGTTGAAATCTGTAGGTAGCAATTTGGTAAGATACATGACATAAATATTAGTAGGGGATTTTAATCGTGCGCTATGTGCCAATGCCGGGGATAATTTATGCGGAACCCTAAATGAAGTAGGGGCATGGGTTTCGCACTTCCAACATTCAACTTTAGGGGAGCATTTTAATGAATTAATCTTTAGCCTTGACTTGGGCTTTATTAATGAACTATGCCCAGCACCCATCCCCATGCCCTGGACATTTACCGGCAGAGGTCTTTAATCTACTATTGATTATGTTTTAATATCTAGTTGTCAAGCACATAGGTTACACTCCTTCTATGTCTCGAACAATTCGCTTAGTGACCATTTCCCTCTATGCTTGGCTGTCAAACTACCTTCTAGCAAAATTAACGTGTCTAAAAATAAAGATCAATTGTTAGAAAATGTAGCCATTGGGAGTGTTAATGAGTTTTCCCTGTGCTGGAATATGATAGATCAAGTAGCACTAATTACGACAGTGGTGGGTGAGGGTAAGCTTGCTATAGCCACATCTCTGAGTGAAACAGCCTCTCCAGCCCAAATCTTAGCCTCATTCTCCATGATTTCTAACACAGTAATAGAGTTCCTCCTTAGACGGAAAAGTAGCAATAGGAATCCATAGGGATGGTTAGACGCAGGGTGTACTCAAGCTGATTCCCTCCTAAAAAAAGAGCTGCATCAGATCCCGAGAAATCTGACTATGATAAGGTTGGCCAGAGTGGCATATAAGCAAGCAATCAGGGACAGAAAAAACACTCTGAAAAAGGAGGCGTGGAAGGCCTCTTTGGCTAAAGACAGTGCTGCATTTTAGAAAGCAGTCAAGGCACCATTCTTGCATAGTGAGGATGGCCCTTCCCTCGCAATGGCAATTAGTGGGGAACAATGGATTAACTATTTCTCACGAGTACATGAGGGTGAGGTAAACTCGGCTGAGACGATTAAAAATGTATGGGAGGATTACAGTTTGGAGTCCTTACCCCAGCATCACAGCCTACTGTTTACTTTGGATGAGGTGGAGCGGGCACTTTCCATTAGCAAGGGTGGCAAGGCCCCTGGACCAGATGGAATCCATGTAGACTTGTTTAAAGCAAATACTTCTCTATGAGGGCCTATTATAGCACGGGTGCTTACTGCTAGCTGCAGCACTGCTTTTGTACCTACCTGGGTTGAATCCACGATTGTGCCAATTTTTAAAAAGGGTATAGACAGGACCCGGGGTGCTGCAGGCCAATATCCCTACTAGATGCAATACCCAAAGTAGTGGGCAGAATAATTTTAGAATGCCTCCAAGATTGGGCCGATGAGAACTCAGTTTTATCTGACCTGCAATACGGCTTTCGTGCCGGATTGGGGACGGTGGAGTAGGGTTTAAATGTGTCCATTCTGGTGCGGAAATACACAAGGACCAAGAAGGGGAACCTGTTTTTAGCGTTTCTTGAACTCATGGCCGCACTTGACTGCATGGTTCACAGTAAACTCTGGTCAATTTTAGAAGATATGGGAGTTGATGTTCAGATTATTTATTTTTGAAAACGTTTTTATAGCAATGCCAAGGCACGCGTGCGTTGTGGTGTGAATGGCAAGTGCTCGGCCACTTTCCCGATCTGGAGCGGAGTCAGGCAAGGCTGTGTCCTGGCCCTGTTCCTTTTTAATCTTTATATCAATGGATTGTGGGAGGCCCTTCTTAAAGATAACCACCACTCCCCTCAAGTGGCCGGACGCCCAATACCTGCACTCTTGTATGCGGACAACGCGGTGCTGATGTCCCGCACACATGGAGGTCTCTAGAGAGTGCTTGATAGATTTTCTTTATTTATGAATGATCTTGGATTAAGAATAAATTATTCCAAGACTTTCATTATGCGTTATGGCCTTGGCATCAAGAAATCCAGAGACATGTTTGTTTCAGGACAGAAGATTGGGGTAACCAAGAGGTTTTCATATCTGGGTATTCTGTTTGCCCACAACGATAACTGGGCTCATACAGTTGCAGTTAAAAAATTAGTACTCCTACGAACAACATCTGCCCTCACTACCTTTGCTAGGAAACTGGGTAAAAGACCACCAGAGGAGCTTATCGCTATTTATAAGGCAAAGTGTGTTTCAGCTGTAGTTTATGAGGCAGGAGTCTGGGGGTTTACTGATCTGATCCCTATCCAATGTGCAGAAAATTATTTCCTAAGATACATTCTAACCGTCCCTAATGGTACGTCAGCGTGTATATGCCATGCAGAGTTGGGGCTCCCCTTCATCTCAGATGTAATAAAATTTGAGTCCGTGCCATTATGGCATAGGCTCTGGACCAAAGAAGAGGCAAAATTGAACAGAGATATCCTCTTGGACACCTTGAAACTAGAATAGTCTTTGAGAATCCCATGGATAAGATATGTCCATAATTATTTTAAAGATCTGGGCTATCTAGAGTATTTTATTACTAACCCTAGTACCATTTGGTCAATAACCAGGAAGGAATTACGAAAAGAGGGTATTCTGCTGTTTGACTCCATTAGAATGTCAACTGAGATATTAAAACCCACAGTCCTGTACGACCAAATGATTTTAACTTCTTTTAACATCCAACCCATTTTGACCTTTGTACCAGGAGCTCATGACAGGTTTCTATTAACCCGATTTAAGTTGGGGTTTTTTCCACATATTAGTTACCCATCCTAAGATGAACGATTGGGCTCAAGACCTCCAACCATGCCCCTGCGATAATACTTCTGCCCAACCCACCATTCATGTTGTTCCTTTTCGTAAATTTTATTTCCATGTGAGGAGTTCTTATTTAGTACCTGTCTTAAATTGGTTCAGTCTTCGACAGTGTCGACCAGCTTTTTTGGCAATACAACACTTGGACAACGAGCATTGTGTTTTTAGTATAGCAATCTTCTTGAGAAAAGTGCTGAGTCAAAGGAAATGTATGCTCATTTAATGCCATATGAAAGAGGGCTATGTCAGCTTACTCTGTCCTAATTAATATTCTTATTGAATTGCGTGTAATGAAGAAACACATTTTGTGTCTTCGCAATGTGTTTTTAACTTCTTTTAACATCCAACCCTATGTAACCTTTGTACCAGGAGATCATGACAGGTTTCTATTAACCCGATTTAAGTTGGGGTTTTTTCCACATATTAGTTACCCATCCTAAGATGAAACATTGGGCTCAAGACCTCCAACCATGCCCCTTCGATAATACTTCTGCCCAATCCACTATTCATGTTGTTCCTTTTTGTAAATTTTATTTCCATGTGAGGAGTTCTTATTTAGTACCTGTCTTAAAGTGGTTCGGTCTTCGACAGTGTCGACCAGCTTTTTTAGCACTACAACACTTGGACAACGAGCATTGTGTTTTTAGTATAGCAATCTTCTTGAGAAAAGTGCTGAGTCAAAGGAAATGTATGCTCATTTAATGCCATATGAAAGAGGGCTATGTCAGCTTACCCTGTCCTAATTAATATTCTTATTGAATTGCGTGTAATGAAGAAACACATTTTGTCTCTTCGCAATGTGTTTTTAAGACTGTTAGCTATGAAGAAAGTGATGAGCAAAAAGAAATGTATGCTCGCTTAATTGTTTTATATGAAAGAGGGCTATGTTACTGTTTTAACTGATATCTTAACTGAATTTTTATTGTATGTAATGGAAAATGTTTTCTTTTTAACTTGCTTTTATGATTGTTTGATTTAACAATCGAATACAGCCTTCTTTGATTTTGATTTGATTTGAGTGATTGCATATCTTGTCTTTGTTAGTTGTCTATTGGAACTGGCAGTGTCTGGTTGGCTCAAGGGATGCCCCCAGCAAGGCAGAACTACCTCTCCCATCAAAGGCAGGTGATTACACTCACTGTATATTCCGTGCTCTCCCTTGGGTAGCTTTGCACTGAGCAGTCAGGCTTACTACAGAGGCAATGTGTAAAGCAAAGGCAAAGCAGCCACTTGTGCTACATACACTGAGCATCACAAAAGAGACTTAACACAGGATCCATGTAAAAAATGTATATTCAGCACACATATTAATTCATTATAACATGACCATCATATTCTTTTGGGTATAAAATTGCTAGCAGTACTAGGCCCACTCGTTTTGTTATGATATCAATATTATGCCCATTGTGAACAATTCTTAATCTATCTACCCTAATTGAGAGAGAGCACCCTTATGCAGTGCACAATATCAAAATTATGCACATACACGAAAATAGTACACGTATTAGCAGCATCGCATGCCAGTACCATGCAAGAAAACCAATGTCAAAAACTATAGTGCTTTTGGCAACAATCAACATCTAATACAGCACCTCCAGCCAGTGTCTTGTATCACAGGTGATCCACACACGATCACTCCCAGTCACACACACTAACTATGCACCAGCACACAGAGTGACAGGTATCAGCCAGTTGGTATGACACGCTCTTTCACAGAAATACGTACTCAGGACCCTAATGCGGTACCAGTGGCACCGCATTAGGGTGCTGAGTACGTATTTCTGTGTAAGAGTCAATGGTTCGTCCTCTGCAGACTCCGTGGCCCAAGCCTTCCTTCACCCTCTAGTTCACCCCAATTGTCCTATACCCCAGACACTGGGCTGCCTGTGGCCAAAGTCACACTTACTCCCTTATTACGATGGCGGTCGGCCGTACAGCAGACCTCCATCACAGCAGGCAGGTAGGGATACGATTCCGACCGCTGCACTGACGGGATATTGGATCCTGGCTGAGGTGGCCGTTGTTGGTGGGACCGCCACTGATGGCCTGTCAGTGGTGGTCCCACTGACATCATAATCTGGCCCTTAGTCTGGGTTCTCGGGAAGCAGGTGGGAATATGTAGCAGTTTTAATTAGGAGGCAGACGTAAACAAGGGAGAGGATAGCAGCCACTTTTGAAGTTCACCCACAGGTCTCAAAACACAAAGGAGTCACGCAGTCTAGTGGCCCGCTCCTGAACTGTCTTGGAATCGTTTCATCAACCCAGTCAATCTTTCTCGCCACTAGTTGGTGCCAAGACGTCTTCGGGAGGAGCCGGGTGTGGAGAGGACAGTTGGCCCACCGCAATGAGGGTCAACAAGGGAACAACCAATGAATCAGGAGTAACAAAGGGGAGCCTCTCCATAGGTTGAGGAGCCCCGATCGGTACACAATGATCCGGGTCGAGCCCGGAAATCCAGGCACAGTGACTGGTGCACATAGGGATTAGGTATGAGTCGCACCAGGCACTTCAGATTTCAAACACAATGAGTTGCAAAATACGCACCTCTCTGGAAATGAGGCACAATGACTGGCTCACATTGAGTTTGGTTGCACCAAGCAATTCCGGTTACAAACACAGGGAAGAGTTGCAATTCCATACATCCTTGGAGAGGCACAGCGTCCGGTGCCCGATGATCCAGGTTGCACCAGACCAGTCGGGTCACTCACACACACACACACAGAGGCACCTGTTCAGCAGAGTCACATGAGGTAGAATGAGGCACTGTTACGAGTCCACCCCCACCTTCGAGAGTTGCACCCTGTTAATCGGACACAGAATGCAATGAGCATGCAGTCGGCTTGTTGCATGAGAGAAATGCGTCACGATCAACAAAACGTGACATGCGGGGTACTGCAACCAGTATATCTGCTCACCACCACTAGTTGCTTATGAGTGTCGGGGTCTCCACAGTACAGGAACCACACAACTTAGGTGGCGGCAAGATTTCTGGGCTCCGCACTAAACATTCCAGTCTCCAGTAACAAACATTATTTCCACGCTCCCACTACGCTACCAGTTTGGATTCAGTAGCTGAGGTGGGCACTTCAGAGGGCACCGCTGTTCAGATCTCACATGTACTTGGTGTAGGTACCTCACAGAGATCTTTGATGTCCCTGAGATCTACGGGAGCACAGGAGGCCCGTGGTCTGTCCCTTGAAGAGCATACTTCAGGGAGCCACACTTTAGCAGGTCCTCGACTCAGGCCAGCCTCTATTCAGACAGTTATCCTCCAGGCACAGTACAAAGTCTTTTGACAATGTGCACCACGCAGTTTGGGTTTTCCGATCCCACATCCCCACAAGCATATCTCACCCTTAGCTGAAGGATGACACCTGTAGTTATAATGTTGTGTGTCTTTGAAGTTAGGGGTGGTTTTGGTTTTTTTCCCCTTTGATCCACAGATGTCTCCCCTAAATTGTATGGTATGTGTAGAGAGGGTCCCCGCAAGGGAAAAGTGTTATGTACACCATACACTACAAACAAAACTTATTTTTACTTTTATGGCTCTATAGGCAATAATCAAAACTACCGAATGACGGTATTGATATTTATTTTTCAATACCCAGTATTAAACATTTAACAATACATTCATAAATCATTTCAGAAAGCCCCAAAGTCGGGGGAGGAGAGGGGAGGAGAGTGAAGGAGGGGGTGTGCTCAGGGCAGGGTAAAGTCAAAAGGAGTACACATAATCACAATGAACACAATCAAAATTGATAAACACATGAATCAAAACGAATTTGATACAAACGCCTGAAAAATTAGGGCATTCAATGTAAATATAATACAAAGGAGACCTTCAACGATCACACATAAAGTATTAGGGCTATTTCAAGGACAAGTGCCGGAGGTCTGTGTTAGAAAGAAAAGCCGTCGACGTTTCGACCCCTGGCCGTAGGCTAAGTTAGGTCCTTTAACGGGGTCTTCATCAGGACAAAGAGGGCAAGGTGGGGAGGGGCAATATTATCTGTAAAATTAAAACAATTGATCAGATCACTGTTTTTGAAGCCATCATCCATTTAGAAAGAATAAATAGCATCAATTTACCATGGGCTTAGGGCCTTATGGGCCTCTAAGTATTAGGGATATTAGAGTGAGACCAGCCAAGGGTCTGGTTCACACACAGGTAATATAAATTCACATATTGGATATTAAAGTGAAACCAGCTAAGGGTCTGGTTCAACCACAAGTGATGTAAAATCACACATACACAGAGGGGAACGCTAACGAATTGTCACATAAAATTAAGAGTATTAAAAACTCACATAAGTTATCTACCAATCAGCCGATTGGTGAGATATTTTCTGTTGTCGACCCACACGGGGGCTTAGGATACCAAGCAGTTTCCACGAACTGCAATTAGAAAGTTGGAGGTTGGTGATAGGTATATGAGAATGACCTTAGTAAATACCCATTAGGACATATGAACTTACTTAAAAAGAAGAAAGGGGGCGACCTTGGTGTCACCGTGGGTCTATATCTGGGAAGCTTGCTTCTTCTTCAAGCTTTGAAAAGAGGAAATTGCTGCTATTTGATTCATGTGTTTATCAATTTTGATTGTGTTCATTGTGATTATGTGTACTCCTTTTGACTTTACCCTGCCCTGAGCACACCCCCTCCTTCACTCTCCTCCCCTCTCCTCCCCCGACTTTGGGGCTTTCTGAAATGATTTATGAATGTATTGTTAAATGTTTAATACTGGGTATTGAAAAATAAATATCAATACCGTCATTCGGTAGTTTTGATTATTGCCTATAGAGCCATAAAAGTAAAAATAAGTTTTGTTTGTAGTGTATGGTGTACATAACACTTTTCCCTTGCGGGGACCCTCTCTACACATACCATATAATGCCCAGGTCCCCGCGACTGCATGGGTTCAACCCCCCTTTTTTGTAACGTCCTCTGCGCAGGTGCTGACCTGCGAGGTTTTTTGATTCTTAATTTATTTAAGTAAACCATGGTGGAATCTGAACTTCTGTCTTACACAGAGGAATATATCAACCAGCTAACGAAAGACTTGTCCACTACTTTTTTATCTACCTCTGTCCCTACAATTGATGTGACTCTTAATGACAAAATTTCTCGTCTGGAAAGGCTTGAGAAAAAGCTCATTAGAACCAGGCTGCATGGACATCTGTTTACCAGGTACCTGCAAGAAAATATAATTCCGGTGGGATTACAGATTAAGATCGAGCCTGCAATATTCGTGGACGTCCCCAAGTTTAAAGAAGGATTTAGCTACGTGTCAAATAACTGCTCCCGGCACTGGATGGTGCTGGGGGTTGAAACAGCAGCTGAACAAGTAGTTACTCTCAGCAAGGAAATCGCTGACCTTAAAGCTGAAATCTTGGGTGACAGTACGCTTACAAAAGCCAAAGAAGCTTTGGAGAGTCTGGAGGTCTCTATCAAAGAGTTTGACATTACAGCTCAGACCAAGAAATTGGAGAAATTGGCTAGAGACCTTAAGCAATTTGACAAAAAGACTGTGTACCCCTATTTACACCCTGACTATTATAAGCAGGATACCCAGGGTCGTTTTTCCAACCGCGGCCGCGGTGGATACAGAGGAAGGCGGAATTTTTCAACCTTTTCTGACTCCTCATATAGTTCAGGCAGTGACGGGGAACCGGGTCCCAGCACCTCCTACAACTACCCACCTCCAGACCAAAGCTACCAACAATACCCCCCACAATACCCCCCACAATTCCAACCTCATTTTTTAGAACAGGGCCGTGGACAATGGCGACCCCCACGAGGACGGGGCAACAACTGGGGGAGAGGACAGGCGAGAGGCCAGCAACAGAATTCCGGTTGGGATCCCAACAGGGGCAAACAGAAACGGGTGACATTCCGGCCAGAAGAGCATGGAGAGATATCGACCAGACGCAACACCTACAGGTGGTGAATCACGTCCCCACTGCTGGACAGGATAGACCTTGTCCTAGCATAGTTAAAAAGAATCCTGTAATCAACATCTCCAAATACCAATTACAAGATGACGAAATTCAAGCGTTATGCAAAGGCCTCTCTTATGTTCCCACTGCACCAGCCAATAAATTTTTGCTAAAAACTGAATTATACAGGTTTTTTAGAAAGATCAGGCTGAGGTATTATTTTCGTAATCAGACAACCAGGCAACAAAACTCGATCACTGGACTCAGAGAACCATCGACTTTTTTCCCACCTACCTATGCGATGAGCCACAAGATCTTGGCGTATGAAGAGATTGTGACATCTGCGGTTGACCAGCTCCTTGAACACAAAAAGTTTGTAAAATTTAATTTGAGTAAGAAAGAGAAGAAGGCATTGATAGACCTTGGCACTAATAATGACGTGGTCATCAAACCCGCCGACAAAGGCGGTGCAATTGTTGTGCAGGACTTGACAAAGTATAAGGAAGAAATCTACAGACAGCTGTCAGATGGAACCAGTTACCGCAAATTACAGAGTGACCCTTCCAAAGATTTGGCAATGGCCATTTTGTCCATCACGCAGAAAGGCCTGGAAGATGGCTTTTTGCGTGAGCAGGAATTTAAATTTTTAAATCAAAAGTTCCCAAGACTGGCCACTATCTATACTTTACCGAAGGTTCACAAGAACCTGGATGCTCCTCCTGGCCGCCCGATAGTATCGGGATGTGGTTCTATGTTAGAGCCACTCTGTAAATACATCGATTTCTTCCTTAAACCTATCGCACTGAATACCCGGGCCTACCTTCGAGACACTACTCAAACGATAAACTTGATAGATGAAAGACCATTTGATCCACAAAAGGAGCTTTTAGTGACCTGCGATATAATATCGCTTTACACTAGCATCCCCCAGCAGGAAGCTTTGGATGTTATACAGGAGAGACTAGATCGAAGACCTGCTCCTGTACAGGTTCCTACGTACTTCATTATTGAGTTGTTGAGCATTTCAATGAAACAAAACTTTTTTATCTTCCAAAAAGAGTTTTTTGTTCAGACAAAGGGGGTAGCGATGGGGGCTACTTTTGCCCCAAATTTGGCCATTATCTATATGGACCACTTTGAAACCCAGCACATCTTTCCAATCAGCAATCCTTTTCATACTAATCTGCCCGTTTGGGTTCGATACATCGATGATGTTCTATGTATCTGGAAAGGCAGTAAAGAACAATTAGTCACATTCCATGAGTGGTTGAACTCTAGAAACCCGAACATTCAATTCACAATGGAATCCAGTAACGAGTCCATTCCTTTCTTAGACATCTCCATTTATGTGGATAAGGATCATCTCCAGACGACGCTCTTTAGAAAACCCACGGAGCGTAACTCCCTACTACAGTATGGGAGTCACCACCCAAGAGGCTTGAAAGACAACTTACCGGTGGGGCAATTCCTGCGGATCAGGAGAAATTGCTCCACTAGAGCGAACTATATAAAAGAATCTGAAATCCTCAATGACCGTCTCATTGCACGTGGTTACCCCACACGAATGGTTAGACGTGCCAGAAAGAGAGCTTGGTACAATCCACGAGAAAGTCTACTGAACCCTGCACCCTCCGCCCAAACTGAATGTGAACGTCTCATTTGTGTTACAACCTTCTCCACACGGAGTAATGAGGTGAAACAGGTCATCAATAAGAATTGGCATCTGGTGGCAGATGAAATAAGACAAACAAATCTTCCGCTTCACTCGTTCAAAAGGGCAAAAAGCATACGTGATATGGTGGTTCATTCCTACCTCGAACCTGAGAGTCTCCCTACGATCACAACATTATGGAATTTACCTCCCGTGATGGGTCATTTTCGATGCGGAAATTGTACTGCTTGTGACACTACTGTTCAGATTAAGTCATTTACTCATGGTGGTCGCACTTACACATTGAGACACCATACGAACTGTAATTCTTGCAGTGTGATCTACATTATAAAGTGCCCATGTGATCACTTATACGTGGGGCAAACCCAACAGAAGATCAAAGCCCGCATCTCGTCCCACTGTAGCAGACTGCGGTGCAAGGTATTGGGTGCGCCTCTAGTAGATCATTGGCAGAAGGAGGGTCATCTGGTGCCTGACCTTAAATGGTGGGTGGTCGAAAAAGTATCTTTGGGTACCAGAGGTGGTAACCTTCAGGGAGCTCTCAATACACGAGAATCCAAATGGATGTCTCTTCTGGATTCCATCAAAAATGGCCTGAACGAACAGGACAGCAGCTTGGCACAGTTAGCAGCACTTGGTTAAACTACTGCTGATAAATGTTGCAATACATTGTGGGCTATAGCCGGTTTCAAGTACATAATGAGGAAAGGTTTTATAATTAATACTCATCCACACTCTCGTGGTAGAGAAGTGCATGAGTTCACATTCAATTGCATTTCCGCGTCATCAGAATGACAATGTCTGTATGTGTACCAGATAACTTGCCCATCTCCCTCATGTTACCAATCCACTTGAGTTAACATCATAATGTAATATCATAATGTTCGGTAAATTTCATGTTTGGTTTCACTCGCCTACACCCTCTTGTTGCAGAGGTGCGCGAGTATTTCTGAATTGTTCACTTTGTGTCCTTAGGGAATAACACGTCACTTGATAGTGCTTTATTTCTGTGTAAAACTCAAAACTCCTATGCTTATCTAATTGAGGTAACATCTACTTTTAAACTCTTGTGTGTGGTTCTGCTCGTCTACACCCTCATGTTGCAGAGGTGCGCGAGTAGTAAGAAAAAGTAAAAACAATTTTTCTTATCTGATTGAGGTAACATCTACTTGAAACTATTGTGTGTACTTCTGCTCGCCTACACCCTCGTGTTGCAGAGGTGCGCGAGGAATTTTTTGATTTGTTAATTTGTGGCCCTAAGGAATATTATGCCACTCGAAAGTGTTTCATTTATGTCCTAAACCTGAAAACTGCAAAACCTCCGGTTGCGCTACAACCTGAGTAACTCTTCTATGTCACACAAGCTGTTCACCTGTAGGCTCCGCCCCCAACTCCGCGTTGCGGACTTGCTGATTTACCCTGGATGTGTACGGACGTCGGCGGTAATCGCCAGCTGTCACAGGTACTAAACGGCCTTCTCTAATAAGCGGGAGCATATAAACCAAATACATATATCGTAATGGACATAGTCCTTCGTGATCTTAAAACACGTTCCCTTTGTTTTTTTCGTAGGATTGATTTTCCCGCGAAATAATTCCCGCGAAAGGCAACCTCGGCATCAACTCTGTTGAGTGACCGTACGGGTGATGATGCACGCATCTGAATAAACCAGCACCATTGCGTGTAAGTTTGGTTCCGTATCACTTTTAGCCACTAACGTGTTTTAAATACCAGCCGGTTTTCTAAATGGATACTTCTCTACTTTTCTATTTTTCCGCATAGGCCATAGGCGTTCACATTGCCTAACCTGACTGGAAGGTTGATTTATTTCGAACTACGAGCTGCTCTTGATATCATTATGTGAGTGACAGACCATCTTTAATGGTACGTAAAATGGGTACGTTTGCCCGCTAGTGTGGTTTTGCATCATGCATTGCAGTGATGTAGCCCTTTGCCATTTTATTTCTTCTCCATAGCAGCAATTTCCTCTTTTCAAAGCTTGAAGAAGAAGCAAGCTTCCCAGATATAGACCCACGGTGACACCAAGGTCGCCCCCTTTCTTCTTTTTAAGTAAGTTCATATGTCCTAATGGGTATTTACTAAGGTCATTCTCATATACCTATCACCAACCTCCAACTTTCTAATTGCAGTTCGTGGAAACTGCTTGGTATCCTAAGCCCCCGTGTGGGTCGACAACAGAAAATATCTCACCAATCGGCTGATTGGTAGATAACTTATGTGAGTTTTTAATACTCTTAATTTTATGTGACAATTCGTTAGCTTTCCCCTCTGTGTATGTGTGATTTTACATCACTTGTGGTTGAACCAGACCCTTAGCTGGTTTCACTTTAATATCCAATATGTGAATTTATATTACCTGTGTGTGAACCAGACCCTTGGCTGGTCTCACCCTAATATCCCTAATACTTAGAGGCCCATAAGGCCCTAAGCCCATGGTAAATTGATGCTATTTATTCTTTCTAAATGGATGATGGCTTCAAAAACAGTGATCTGATCAATTGTTTTAATTTTACAGATAATATTGCCCCTCCCCACCTTGCCCTCTTTGTCCTGATGAAGACCCCGTTAAAGGACCTAACTTAGCCTACGGCCAGGGGTCGAAACGTCGACGGCTTTTCTTTCTAACACAGACCTCCGGCACTTGTCCTTGAAATAGCCCTAATACTTTATGTGTGATCGTTGAAGGTCTCCTTTGTATTATATTTACATTGAATGCCCTAATTTTTCAGGCGTTTGTATCAAATTCGTTTTGATTCATGTGTTTATCAATTTTGATTGTGTTCATTGTGATTATGTGTACTCCTTTTGACTTTACCCTGCCCTGAGCACACCCCCTCCTTCACTCTCCTCCCCTCTCCTCCCCCGACTTTGGGGCTTTCTGAAATGATTTATGAATGTATTGTCAAATGTTTAATACTGGGTATTGAAAAATAAATATCAATACCGTCATTCGGTAGTTTTGATTATTGCCTATAGAGCCATAAAAGTAAAAATAAGTTTTGTTTGTAGTGTATGGTGTACATAACACTTTTCCCTTGCGGGGACCCTCTCTACACATACCATATAACGCCCAGGTCCCCGCGACTGCATGGGTTCAAACCCCCTTTTTTGTAACGTCCCCTAAATTGTAGGCCTATCTACCATGGGGCTGTGGATATATAGATCTTAATCTATAGTGGGACCAAGATCCTGCCCTTAGAGGCTAAGTGTCCCAACCTCTATCTTCAATCTATCCCATTGGGCCCTCAAATGGCCATTCCCGTGGGTTGCCCATGATTTATGGTTGCCGATTGGGGAATGCACAGAAGTGCTCCCCCTGGTGACCATTGGAACTAGACACCACAGTCCCAGAGACTCTTGCAGCTTTGAAATGTCCATATTCTGTAAGTGTCATTTCTAAGCGAGTTATGGCAAAACCCTCTTTACCAATTGAAAGGGTTTGGTACTGCAGATCCATCAATGTGAAACATCATGAGGCTGCTCCTCTGCAATACACTATTGCAGACCGAAGTAGTGTCAACCATTTACCCATGTTAGCCTAGGGCAGAGAAAGCCTCAAAGGTAGTGAAAACACTCATAGGTATTGCTCAGTACCTGGGCGCACATGTTCTATTGCACACAGTGACCTGAAGTGGCAGGAGGGACACATAGTTCCCAGCACCAGGGGTGCACCCGCCCAAGTCTGCGCAGCAGACTGGACACAGGCTTAACTAATACGTGTGTCTGTGAATATGCATAAACCTGCGTTGGCAGGCAGCACACCCAATCATAGGCACCATATGTGTGGGTGCGCACTCACAGTGGCCTACAGTGGCAAGCTGCTCATGAGTTTACTCATGATAGATGCCAGTGCGCACCCACTGGTCTGCAATGGCAGATCGGCCCCTGTTTCAGAACATTGAATCAGCCTTTTCCCAACACAAATAGGAAGGGCGCGTGGTTTCACGTGGGGAGAGCAGGCCATGCCCATAGCTTACCCAGACCGTAGCTTTTTTGGTGCTGGTGCGCACACAGTCACACCACCCTGCTCAGACCAGCTTGACATGGGTGGACAACCTTAAGGGTGCGATTAGGCACTCCCGACTGGCAACGGTGGACTGGGCACCTCGCCGCTAGCACCATGGATACAAGTGTGCAAACACAGACCTGGGCCAGAAGGCCTGACCAGGAGTGTGGAACACCCAGGATGCAGGTATATGCTCATCAGCCCATGATAGCAGGCGGAGCACCTACCCAACATGCCATAGGTGCCATGGTGCACCCTCCAACCAGCCACTGCAGATTTCACAGGTATCAGAGATAGCATCAGGGCTGGTTCACAGTCTGGTCTGCGTTGGCAGCCCAACCCATGTTCTGGAAAAGCATGTCAGCACCTCTTCCTGATCTGTGTAGGAAGGGGCATGCACTTCCACACAACCTTGACAGTGAGGACTTGCGCAGGGCCATTCCCGAGAATCAGCAACACCCCAGGAGAATCCATGGGTAGAGCTAAACTCTAAAGCAGGGGAAGCCCCATTTGGGGGTTTCCTCACTACCTGGGCAAGGAACATCCATATGAACCCACCCAGCCTTCGGTCTACCACCCTCCACTGGTGCCTGTCAGGGCTTTCCTGTGGGGTACCATCATGGTATGGGACGATCCACTCTAGGTTGACTGAGGCATTAGTGATGCCAACCTTGGCAGGGGGATAATGGTGCTCCACAGCCCTGTTATGGCAGACCCAATATAGGGTTGACGGCTATTAGTGGGTGGCACACTCAGTGCTACTTCCTACTACTAGCCAGTGCCGTACTTGCCCTAGGTATGTGGTGTACCTTTTTACAGGGCACACGGAGATACAGCACCTTAAACTTATCATATTCACACAGTCAGCCCAGTGCTTGTAATATAGTTGACAGTCTAGTAGCTGGGGTGGGCGGAGCTAGGTGGGCTGAGGGGAAGAGGAGGAGTCAGGACAGGATGAGGGCAGTTAGAGTAGTGACAGGGGAAAAACAGGTTGTACTGAATAAAGCTCCCATAAACTATAACCTGTGTCCATGGTTATTTGTAGCAGGATGCTACAGTGCTGGTGAGGCAAGCGTATGCTGATTCACTCTGCCACACAGGAGGCAAGTCCCCAGTTTCCTAAGGTTATGTAGAGAGAGTCAGCAAAGGCTAGGAGGAACAAGCTAAATGTGTCGGGGAAAATTTCCCTAAGGAGGCAATGTCCAACATTGTCACATTCAGCAAAAAAAAAAAAGATTTTGAAATTATCATATACTTGGAGTTTTTCTCTGATAAATTCCACAGGATGAAACTTGTTGAAATTTATCTCTGGAAAAGGCCTGGGTAAAAAGAAAAATGTGGATTTCGATGTGCTAAAAATTGATTCTGCATGTTACGCCTCATTTCCTGTTGAAAACTCGGAGATAGGAGGTATTTACCAAATGTGGTAAATACCCCACCCTCTTCTGACAAACTTATAATGAGGACCTCATTGGAAACTTGTTGTAGGACATGTAAAATATGAATACACCGCATATAAAACACACAGAAAATGTAAAACACAAGAATACGGCACAACACAGAACACGATTAGGAAACCACACAGCTGTACTTGGTTAGAAAGCAGTTTAGTCCCAGGTCTTGCACTGACCAGAGTAAGGTGAAAAGTTCACTTGTGGACACCATGGGATAAGTAACTTGAAAGGGTTTCAGTCAAATGCAACTTGTGTTTAGCGAGCATGAACATATTTATGGGTTTACCTCACACGATCACCGACATTCACTCAGTGCTTCCAAACAGATTAGACAATGGGTGCAGGAACATAAAATTAGATTAGAACAGAATGAGGTATTAGGTGCACAATAATAAAAACACACACTCCATATAAATTACATTTATCACGAACACACATGAATTCACGGGCAGAAGAATGTTTCATGTGTTAAGTATTGTTGTTACCAAGTGCAATAAAGTATCCGTAGAGGATTAGCTCAAAGTTTGGGGTTATGGGGTCACAGGTCTTTGAGTGTTTTTCCATCTTCAATCCATAATCTGGAAGCCAATTATTATTTACTTTTTGTAATAAAGTATTGTGAAAGATGTGTATAAAAAGAGCTGCCTTGAAACAGCGATTTAAGAAAGAGGCCAACGGCCTGCCTGTGTGTAAGAAGGGTCTTTCTCCCTGTTAAGACAGTTAGTAAAGAACTGTCTTTGCATTGGCAAGAGGAGTCTATCTCATTTTTTAATTTTGAGGGTTTCAGAACCCTGAAATTGAGACCCCTCCAGAATCTCCAAAAGTCTCCACTAATATCACCCCACAAAGAGCAAAGCCAAAACATGTGAGTACGCCTAGGCAGCAAAGCAGAGCATGTGATCCACAGTTTTCAGGACAGTTAGAAGCCCAGTATACATTGCACTTAGACCCAGTCTCTCACCAGAAAGATGAAAGCGAAGAGCAAAGCCCAGGATATAGTGATGCCCATCACATGTATCATCTTGAACATCACATTTATTGCAGAGAAGGGACACGACAGGAAGGCTAGTTAAGGAGTGAGTGTACACCCCACAATGAAAGGATGCAGATGATGCAAGCAAAATGATTATGTGGATAGGGCTGTAGGTATGGCACGGAGGCCGGAATATCAAGGATGAGATGAGGATCTTAAAAGGACTGGCGACACTGTACTACCTTGGCAAAAGTAGAAAAGGAATGTAATAGTTTTAGCTGAACGTGTTCAAGAATGGCTATCACGAAGTGAGAGTAGGGGCGATACAAGTGAAATAAGGAGAGAGGGATTTCACGATGACTTTTCAGGGTGAATTCGGTGAGGGTTTGAAAAAAATAGCAGATAGAATAGAATCTATACATAAGTAGATTGATAGCATGGGTGAACTGCTTCAAACTCCAAAAGCTAGTAACCCTACCTAGACTCCATATTGATTTGGACCACGCAAGGAGACTGTCTAAACCTACTGATACAAGAGAAAGATGGCAGGTTATGCTTTCTAGCGGTAGGAAAACTCAAGCGACAGAACTAGAGCGGTTGGGATTTCAAGGCACTCATGGCCAGCTGTCCCCAGAATGGGATCCTTTAAGGCTGTGGGAGGATTGACACTGCATGACAGACCAGTGGAGCAAATGAGTGTTTCATCAATTTTGCAGAGCGCAGTTCTCACTCCTAGTGAAATAGTCGCTGAAGTGCCATTTATAGACAATGTGGTAGATTGGACTGCGCGTTAGCTTCACAATGACATGAGTCAATGGCCACAAGAAAGGCTGTCTGATCCACGTGATATGGCAGATGCTGAGGACTGCATTCTCAATGGTGAGGAAGAGCAAGACTGGGATTACCTTTACATGTGGAAATATTTCTGATAATGGCAGAAAAACACAAGAGAGTACAATGCCCAGCATTCAACCACTTCCATATTCCAAATGCCCATGATACGCAAGGGACCTGGGGCACCACATTATCTTCCTTGGCTACAGATGGACTACAAAAATCTCAGAAAACTGTTGTTGCTGCTTCCAGAGGGAGTAGGGAAATGGATTAGGGCGTCTGAAAAGCAAACTGCAGATATAACCTTAGCAGTAGAGGACATAAAGAGTCTGCTAAGTTCTCTCATAGGAGATGAAACAGACATTGTATTTCAAAAGGCTGGAGTGAGAAATGTTACCCTCACTGAGGCAGGATGTAATGTGTCCCCATTTGAATTGGTTAGAGCAGTAGTTTGGGATTAGGTGGGGAGAATGTATCCTAATAGGCTCAGTCAATGCTGCCAAATGAGGATCAGGGTTGGGAAGTGACAGGAAAATACAGAATTGTTGTACCATGCTGTTAAAAAAGGGTAGCCCTCTGATGTGCAGGACTGACTAGATAACATAGGGGCACTAAAGGCCAAACTCTGGACAGAAATACAAGTCACACATAATACATTTTGCAAGAAAAATTAGGAAAAAGAAAGGAACAAACAAGATGTGATGGAGAAAGTAGAAGCCAAGCTAGTGCAGCAGAAGTTGTCAAATAAAGGAGCAGCATAAGGAGCTGTAGTGGCAGCAGCCACTCAATGGACTTCAATGTCTGTAATACCGGTTTCAGGGACCTCTCACCAACAGCACTAACAACAACAGGGCGATGTAGAGGTACAGGAAGTTGTAGAGGAGGATGAGGAAGAGGTAGGTTGGGTCCTCCAAGGAGGGATCAGGTATTTCATTATTGTCAGAAGTAAGGACATTTTATCAGACTGCAAAACTAAAAAATTAGATGATCAGACTGGTGCGATCACAACAAAATTCCCAAATAATATATGTGCTGCAGATACCACTGCAAATACACTACCACCAGTAATGTCCCAAGCACAACTGGTGCCACCTCAGCAAAACTACCAAACACCCTCAATGGTGACTCCACCTCAGAGTGGACAAGGCGGTGGAGTTGTGAGAGGAGGAAATCCTTTCCAGATTAATTCTGTGGGTGGATATATACAATGAAGGTGCCAATAGAATATTTCTATTTGTCCAGTCTTGTCAGTGATGCACAGGCCAGATAAGGAACTCACTGTGACAGTAGCTATCAATGACAGAAGATATGCATTCCTCATAGACACAAGAGGAACTAGGTCCTGTATTACAGAGGGAAAGATTCCCATTTCTAACAGATCAGTGGATACACACAGATTCTCTGAGGAAGTGATAAGGGCTCCTTTTACCAAACCAGTCAAGATGGAAGAAGGAGGGAGGCTCATTGATGGTTATTTACTGTTTTCTCCAGCTGCCCCAGATATTCTATTAGGGAGAGATCAGATGGCCAAAATAAATATGACCATTCACTCTGAATCTGATCGTACCATGATTTGTTCCACCCTTGGATTCTCATCTTCCAGGATCATGGCAGTAACTGTATATTCCTCTATTAGAGATCAGACTAGCTGTGACCTGATGACATGGAAGCATTTACTACAACAGGGTATACAATTAGAGTACAGGCAGCAGAGTTACTGGGAATGAAGATTCAGTTACCCAAAGAATTTCTCTTTCGCTGCCAAGGACAGGAATATTGGATGTCTGATGCTGAATTAATATTTCAGAAAGAGGCTTTATAACTAACATCAACCTATGGCTCTCTGATAGAAGGTGACCATTATCATGTTTTATGGGCATGTGTTATCTTCTTTAAGCCAGGAAAAACAGTTAGGTAATGAATGACCAACTGTTTGACGATGATCCCAAGAAAATGACTGTAATTTTCAAGACCACGTACTATTGAGGACAGTGTTAGAAGTAAGGACACCCACACCAGGTAGAGCTTTTGATTCTGTTAGAGAAGCAGATCTATTCCAATTACCAGACACTTATGGACTAAGGGCCTCCATTACATAGGCCTTATTCTTACAGCATTCCAAATTACATTAAAAGAAGATGCTCTCTTACCCAGAGTACGGCAAAATTCCCTGTCTAAAAAAGCAGATGAGGGCATCCCCCTACCATACAAGTTTAGTTAGAGCAAGGAAAAATTTACCCTGGAGTGTCTCCTTGTAACACCCTGATTTACCTTGTCAAGAAAGCTAAGGTTAATACTTGGTGTATAATTCAAGACCTGCGCCCCTGAAGACATACCAGTAAAATAATTTCTAATTGTTCCTGAACCCTCCATGATTTTGACGAATATTCCAAAGGATGCCATGTATTTTTCTGTTATTGACTTGAAGAATGCCTTCTTTAGCATCCCTCTCCATCCAGCGGAGTAAGGCGATGCTCGATGCGGTGCAGGCGAGGGAGCCAGTTGATGTTCTGGACGGGCAGCAACGGTTTTGTGTCGACTGGGCAGAGTGAAGCAAGGCAGTGCGGAGTGCGGTGCCTACAAGACGCGGTGCAAGCAATGGCTCGGGGACGATCACCCAGCGTCATAGGTGACACCAAGGATGTGGTACGAAGTTCAGCAGTGCCTTCTGCTGTTCCTTCAGGACACAGACCCAGTGATGGGCTTGGTGACAGAGTTTGCTGCTCTTTTCTTCTGCGGTGACTGAAACCAGCAATTCCAGAGACGGTGCCCAGAAGGATGCTGACGTCTTTGCTGTTTCTGAGACTTCTTGGATGGGGGCAAGCTCTACCTCAAGCCCTTGGAGATACTTTGTCAAGCAGGATACACACAGGTCCTCTACTTGGCAGAAACAGCTACTGCAGGCAAACCCCAGACAGCACACAGCAAAGGGGCAGTACTTCTCCTCCCATCTCTTCTCCGTGGCAGAGGTTCCTCTTGAATTCCAGAAGTAATCCAAAGTTCAGGGGTCTGGGTTTCACTTTTTGTAGTACAAAACCCCTTGTTCTCTGAAGGCAGAGAGTGTCTGTGCTCAGCAAAAACCAGTTCTGTCCTCTCTGGACCAGCTTCCTGGCAGGAGGTGGAGACAGCATAGTCAAGGCAGACCAGGCCTATTCAGGTGTGAAAGAAATCTCCTTCCCCTCTGTGAATGCAGCCTAGGTCTAGTCAGCCAAGCCCTGACTCACCCTGGAAAGGCAGGACACACCTCACTCCCTCCCCACCCCACCAAGTGGCTATCTGAACAGAATGCACATCCCCAGCCCCGTCACTCCAAAACCAGACAATCCACAAACTTAGCAGAGGCACACTGGATGCCTAAGCAAGAAAACACCTACTTTTTAAAAAGTAGCATTTTCAAACCCAGAACGCAAAAATTATCCTTACTAAAAGATGCATTTTTTTTTAGTTCAGGCATACTAAACTCCAACTTTCGATCTTGTCCCAAATGGAAGTTACATTTATAAGATGTTATGAATAAACTCCCATTCTATCTTATGGGACAGATAGCCTTTCAATAATGAAAAATGAAAATGGCAGTATTTCATTAAATGAACATGTCACACAAATCAGGGCATGTGCTGCCTTTCCCAATACACTGCTCCCTGCCCACAGGGGTACCTCGGGCTACCCTCAGGGGTGACTCACATATAAGAAAAGGGAAAGTTAGGGCCTGGCAAGTGGGTGCACTGGCCAGGTCGACATGGCAGTACTGAACTACACACAGACACTGCAATGACAGGCCTTAGACCCTTATGCAAGGCTGATTGTGTGGGGGGCACAATCAGTGCTGCAATCCCACTATCAGCATTTGGTTTACAGGCTCTGGGCACACACAGTGCACTGTACCAGGGACTTAACAGTAAACCAAACAAGTCAATTATGGAAACACTAATCCATGACAACAATTTACAGAGGGAGCACTTGCACTTTGGCACTGAACAGCAGTGGCAAAGTGCCCAAAGGATCTAGACCAACAAAAATGAAATCCAACACACAGTAAAACCACAGGAGGGAAAGACAAAAATACCGGTGAAACCCTTTCCAAGGATGCCAGGTCTAACACAGATAATATGTTGTATCAGCATATGTCAGACATATGCTCAGAAAAACCCCAAGTACAGCTCAATGTTTATTACATCTCTACTTGTGGAGGATTAAAGCCCTAATACAACTGACATGTGGCAAAGTAGTAGGTTTCTTAGGTAACGCCACAAAATATGGCTCATTTGCAGATTATTATATATTCTCATGGATAGATAAGACATCAGGAATGAAATATCAAGTATAAGGAAGATAGGACGTCCAATCACTGTAGATTGGACCCAGATGGTTCTAGTTTAGGATTTTTAGGAGTAACACACTTGCCAACCGAGTTTACCACTATTTTCTAAACCTCTGACCCCCAGATTGTGTTATGTTCTTAGGCCAGGAGTTACCGAATCAGTCTTTGCCCATGATGAATGGCATCCCAATATTGAATTTTCCTGTAGGGGTATGTCTTTATGGAATGGCACAGATCTCAGCTGGGCTGCAATAGAAAAATGTACATATATATGGCATTAAAAAAACTCAAGTTACACTTGGGTAGGTAGCACAATAAATCCTCAAATTGTCATGAGAATAGCCTCTGTTTTTTCCTGTTTCAGAGAAAATGGCGCTGTTAATGTAGGCCAGAAAATTGGCTATAAAACCACAATTTACAAGCAGACATGCAGGGGTCGCACCTCAAGTCTCATGGATTAATGCTGGCAGTGTAGAAAACTGCTGTATGCCCAGTTACCACCAAACTGAGGTAGAATCTGAGCCATTGTAACCTTGCATTCTCCGGTTTTGGGAATTTCTGGAATCAATATCCCTGCTTTCCATGAACACCCATGAGCCGTTCAGCAACCTTGTTACACCATAATCGAAGGAAGAGAACTGCAGTGCATTATGGCACAGGCAATTGGAATGATGTTCCCCAAGAGTATCAATTGTTGAATGATGCTCAACTCTTCTCTGGGAGCATTCTGTCTTTTGTTTAAGGTAAAGCAACAGCTTAGTACCTGCAAGTCACACATTAACACTACAAATGATAGTTTCAAAAACATGATGAAAGAACTGTGGGCCAAAGAAATGATGGTAATGCATAATCGTTATGACTTTATGATGACCATGCAAGGAGGGGTATAGCATGAAAATTGGGACAGTAGGCTGCACTTTTATTTCAGCAAATGATGTGGAACATGGAACTTTATCAGAAGCTATACAGACACTGCATAATCTACAAAAGAAAATGGTAGATGAAGGAGGTGCCCCAGAAAAATGGTTTAGTGGTTTGTTTTCCTCACAGCAATCCTGGATGTCTAAACTGTTGGGAGCCTTGTTGCCAACTATTGTGGTATTTTCTGCTAATATATTGTGTTGTACAGTTAACCATAGCATGCTATAGGACAATAGGAGCAAAGGCAGGAGGGATGTTTCCATTTAGGACACCAATGCGAGTAGACGATTCCCAGGACAACTTGTATCACCTAGTGCCAAGTACAAGCCAAGGTCCAGATGAAGTAGTTGAAACATCAACCAGAGGGGGGAATGTTGTAGGAAATATAAAATATGAACACACAGCAGAAAATATAAAACATGCAGAAAATGTAAAACCCGAAAACACAGCGCAACACCAAACTGCACAGCTGTACTTGATTAAAAAACCTTTTAGGCCCAGGTCTTCAGCTGGCCAGAGTTAAATGAAAAGTTCATTCGTGGACACAATAGGACAAGTAACTTGAAAGGGTTTCAATTAAAGGCCAACTCGTGTTCAGCAAGCATGAAAATATTTATGGGATTAGCACACAAGATCACCAGCAAACACTCCATACTTTCAAACAGATTGTAACCTGATTACACAATGGGTGCAGGAAAATCAAATGAGATTAGAACACACAGAGATACCGGGTGCACAATGATAAAAGCAAACAATCCATTCAAATTACATTTGCCATGAACACACATGCATTCAGAAACAGAAGAAAGCTTCTTTGTTCAGTATCGTTGGAAGTTCAATAAAAAATGTGTAGTGGATTAGATCAGAGTTTGGGATTATGGGCTCACAGGTCTTTTGAGTGTTTTTCCATCTCCCAATCTATAACCTGCAAATATATTATTTACTGTTTGTAATAAAGTTTTGTGAAAGTTGTGAAAAAAAGAGCTGCCTGTAAAGCAGCAGTTTGAGAGAGAGCCCAGCATACTGCATGTGTGTAAGGAAGGTAATCTCTCTGTTGCGACACTGAAGAACTGTCTTTGCATTGCAAAGAGGCATACCTGTTGCTTTTTCATTTTGACAGTTTCAAGACACCCTGCAACAAACACACAAACATTTGATGTCCTTGCGCTAAAATTTCTGCTAGAAACACTGATGTGCTTCCTCAATAATTAAGCTCAGAGTGTCACATATGTATTGTTGCAGGATTCCACTTAGGAAATGAACTATGCTTGGGACCATAGAACATCAGCATGTAGGGCCTGAGTCACCATACCACATCAGTACCTATGGGCCCGAATCAGACTAGCTTATAGTGCCTCACTTGTTGTCCTAACCTTTTCAGAGATACACGTGATTTGGTATCCCAGAACACAACACTCTTGACCCTCTCAGGACCGTGCTAACAGAACACACCCTTTCATTCTTCCACTCGTACTTGTCCGTAGTATATCAAAAAGAGATATGGAGGAACCTTACAATATGTATTGAAACAATCTTCCTCTAATATGCAATAACTGTGCCACAACTAGAAAACATATGTGGGTCAAAAAAAGTCATTAGCATGATTAACAGTCAATATAAAATGAAAAACCCTGTCATGTTAGCTGACAAATTTGCCTAAACCCACTCCCACTATTAAAGCGAAGTGCTATATTAGAGATCTCTGGGAGTAGTGGCGGCCCCTATACCTCGGCATACATAGATGGCTCTTCTGCATCTCAGCTGACGCAGCCTTTTCGTTTCAGGACCTTTACTATGCCTGTAAGTCTCCGCTATGTGTGTTCGCCATGTGTATTTTAAAACCTACACGTACCGGATTATATGATAAAACATGTGTGTGTTCAAAAACAGCAGCTGGATTTCTCTATTATGTCGAGGTGATAGTGTTCGCCCACAGAAAATAACAAGGAGCAATGTTGTTTGACCTTGCATGGGCTGTTCTAACTAAATCCCAGGGAGAGAACAAAATACAAAAACATGTGCTGACTATGAGTAAAAAATACAATGTGGCACAAAAACAAGCATAACATTTCTAAAATAGGGAAAATTACGATGGGTTATATAGGGAAGACACCACAGTATTAGCTCAAGTCCGCCAATGCACACAGATCAATGGTAGATGAAGGAGGTGCCCCAGAAGAATGGTTTAGTGGTTTGTTTTCCTCACAGCAATCCTGGATGTCTAAACTGTTGGGAGCCTTGTTGCCAACTATTGTGGTATTTTCTGCTAATATATTGTGTTGTACAGTTAACCATAGCATGCTATAGGACAATAGGAGCAAAGGCAGGAGGGATGTTTCCATTTAGGACACCAATGCGAGTAGACGATTCCCAGGACAACTTGTATCACCTAGTGCCAAGTACAAGCCAAGGTCCAGATGAAGTAGTTGAAACATCAACCAGAGGGGGGAATGTTGTAGGAAATATAAAATATGAACACACAGCAGAAAATATAAAACATGCAGAAAATGTAAAACCCGAAAACACAGCGCAACACCAAACTGCACAGCTGTACTTGATTAAAAAACCTTTTAGGCCCAGGTCTTCAGCTGGCCAGAGTTAAATGAAAAGTTCATTCGTGGACACAATAGGACAAGTAACTTGAAAGGGTTTCAATTAAAGGCCAACTCGTGTTCAGCAAGCATGAAAATATTTATGGGATTAGCACACAAGATCACCAGCAAACACTCCATACTTTCAAACAGATTGTAACCTGATTACACAATGGGTGCAGGAAAATCAAATGAGATTAGAACACACAGAGATACCGGGTGCACAATGATAAAAGCAAACAATCCATTCAAATTACATTTGCCATGAACACACATGCATTCAGAAACAGAAGAAAGCTTCTTTGTTCAGTATCGTTGGAAGTTCAATAAAAAATGTGTAGTGGATTAGATCAGAGTTTGGGATTATGGGCTCACAGGTCTTTTGAGTGTTTTTCCATCTCCCAATCTATAACCTGCAAATATATTATTTACTGTTTGTAATAAAGTTTTGTGAAAGTTGTGAAAAAAAGAGCTGCCTGTAAAGCAGCAGTTTGAGAGAGAGCCCAGCATACTGCATGTGTGTAAGGAAGGTAATCTCTCTGTTGCGACACTGAAGAACTGTCTTTGCATTGCAAAGAGGCATACCTGTTGCTTTTTCATTTTGACAGTTTCAAGACACCCTGCAACAAACACACAAACATTTGATGTCCTTGCGCTAAAATTTCTGCTAGAAACACTGATGTGCTTCCTCAATAATTAAGCTCAGAGTGTCACATATGTATTGTTGCAGGATTCCACTTAGGAAATGAACTATGCTTGGGACCATAGAACATCAGCATGTAGGGCCTGAGTCACCATACCACATCAGTATCTATGGGCCCGAATCAGACTAGCTTATAGTGCCTCACTTGTCCTAACCTTTTCAGAGATACACGTGATTTGGTATCCCAGAACACAACACTCTTGACCCTCTCAGGACCGTGCTAACAGAACACACCCTTTCATTCTTCCACTCGTACTTGTCCGTAGTATATCAAAAAGAGATATGGAGGAACCTTACAATATGTATTGAAACAATCTTCCTCTAATATGCAATAACTGTGCCACAACTAGAAAACATATGTGGGTCAAAAAAAGTCATTAGCATGATTAACAGTCAATATAAAATGAAAAACCCTGTCATGTTAGCTGACAAATTTGCCTAAACCCACTCCCACTATTAAAGCGAAGTGCTATATTAGAGATCTCTGGGAGTAGTGGCGGCCCCTATACCTCGGCATACATAGATGGCTCTTCTGCATCTCAGCTGACGCAGCCTTTTCGTTTCAGGACCTTTACTATGCCTGTAAGTCTCCGCTATGTGTGTTCGCCATGTGTATTTTAAAACCTACACGTACCGGATTATATGATAAAACATGTGTGTGTTCAAAAACAGCAGCTGGATTTCTCTATTATGTCGAGGTGATAGTGTTCGCCCACAGAAAATAACAAGGAGCAATGTTGTTTGACCTTGCATGGGCTGTTCTAACTAAATCCCAGGGAGAGAACAAAATACAAAAACATGTGCTGACTATGAGTGAAAAATACAATGTGGCACAAAAACAAGCATAACATTTCTAAAATAGGGAAAATTACGATGGGTTATATAGGGAAGACACCACAGTATTAGCTCAAGTCCGCCAATGCACACAGATCAAGGCAGCTCTACAATTTTTTACACCAATTCAGCCGCTCTCAGAAACGAAAGGTATTATCGTTGTTTTCAGTACATTTTTTGTATGCTATTATTATGAACTCCAGACAGAAATTAAATTCTTGACAGTCAGAAGTGGCTGTCAAAACACGACAGGTGGAGATGTAACCAAAATATTCCCTCTACAGGGTTGTTTTGATATGTTTTCAATCAGTATGATTATTTGCTTTTCTTTCGTGTTTTTTTTCTTTCTTTTTTTAAAAGAAAGAGTACAGTAAATAACATGTGTTAAAATACCTAGAATATACAAAGATACACATTAACAACGCATCGCCACAGGTTGACAGGAAAAATGGAATGAATCAACTCAGAAAAGAAAAAATTTAGTTAGTTAAAATGGTCCTCTTCCACGAATTAGTTATTCGGGTGCCGTTGGTTTTTGCCTTCAATTTCAGATTACCAAGTGAGAGTAAATAATTTTCGGTCCTGGGAATGTGGCCTAGCATATTGCTATATTTTACCTGCTCATTTGCAATCATGACTAGTTGTTGTGTTGAATCTTCAGTTCTCTAGATTCCAAGTTTCGTATGAAGTAGCCTAAGAGGATGTTTATGACGCTTGACTGTGACAGTTGGGACTGGTGCTGGAAGCGGAGGAGTTCCTGCTTGTTCGTCCTTTATTCCTGTGCAGTTCCTTGTTTTAAGAATACACTTACCTGCTTCAACCTGCCATTTGGAGGTCCTCACTACACGTATTGTCTGCATCAGGAGGATTACCATGATACACAAGTCCCGCACTTTATGGAACATTCCCACTGCAAAAACTCAGAATCAGGTGCTAACACCACCTTGCAATAACAGTTTTATTACCCCAGAATGATTTTATCATAGGGTTCTGGCGTGGAACTCATAAAGAGGCTGTTTATGTCTCTTAATGGACTCTTTAGTCTTACCTGACATAACGCTGAAAGTGAAAACGATACTTGGTGACAAAGAACAGCTGTGTGGGTTTGTAGAAGTGAGGCTCTGAGAGTGAGGAAAGAAATAAGTGAGTTCCTGGAAGCCATGGCCTTTAACCTTTGTTGTAAGTGTTTAAAGCAACAACATGTTCAAAATGTTCAGTTATTTACAAAAGTTTTAGATCGGACGCCTAAAATAAATTGCAAATGCGGTTCTGCCACCAGTTGTAATATTTTCTGATGATACACAGCAAATAATTGTTCAGATTAAAATATTATTCCTACAGGGCTGGCCTGTCAGCTAAAAGCAGCCTTTGAAATGTTTCGACACCTGCCCCTTATTGCACTGAACAACACAACCACTATCCCTATGTCCAACATCCCCGTACTGGTCAATAGGAAAAATAGGATAAAGAAATCAGAAAGAAGCAGTAGCCCTGGCTAGTCCTGGAACACCCCACAGGTGCCAATAATAGGCCCGACTACCCATAGTGCATTCTGTTTTTCTTTTTCCTGTCTCATGACTGAGACCAGGATGTTGGCCATACTCCTTAAGCTATTTAAGGACAAGAGTATTCTTCTTCTTTCCGACAGTCGTTAACATCATGCTTGTCTTCAAACTTCAATGGCTCTAAGCCTTCTTTCAGAAAACCTTCTAGGCGACAAACTTCCTCATTTTCTTCCTTCAGAAAACAAAAAAAGGAGGGTCTCGACAGAAAAATATGGCTTTTTATTACTATGCCGGCAATGGCCTAGAGTGGCAGGTTAGGGGAAGGATCAAATATTTCTTTCAAGAATGGGTGAAATCCACGTCAGACTCTGGGGTACTGTCAGTTGTCAAAGAAGGGTACTGGATAGTTTCTCGTCGGATTGGTGTCAGTACAACGCGAAATATTACAACGCATTCCGTTACAACGGAATTTTTACAACGCAGGATCCATTACATTGGATGCCATTACAACGCATGGCATTACATAGCAGATGGTATTACAACGCATGGCATTACATCGTAAGTATGGGTAAGTATACCTTTTTTTAAAAATGTTAATAAGTTAATTTAATTAATTTAATTTAATTAATTTAAATAAAATACATATTAAAATAGGCATTAATTTAATTAAATAAAATAATATCTATTTAGTAAATGTAATTTTAATAAAAATGGGAATAATTTAATTTAATTTAAATAATAAAATTAAGTTAATGTACATATTTTTAAAATTGATATGAAATTTAATTAATTGAAATAATTTATTTAATTTAATTAATTTAATTTAAAAATGTAATTAATGAAATAAAATTAATTTAATTTAATAAACATATTTTAATTAATTTAAAAATGGTAAATATAATTTAAGTAACCCAAAACACAAACCTCTGTACCCCAAAATCCAAATCCTGCCCTAAAACCTAAAAACACCCCTGTACCCCAAAACCCAAACCCTGCCCTAAAACCTAAAAACACCCCTGTACCCCAAAACCCAAACCTTGCCCTAAAACCTAAAAACACCCCTGTACCCCAAAACCCAAACCTTGCCCTAAAACCTAAAAACACCCCTGTACCCCAAAACCCAAACCTTGCCCTAAAACCTAAAAACACCCCTGTACCCCAAAACTCAAACCCTGCCCTAAAACCTAAAAACACCCCTGTACCCCAAAACCCAAACCCTGCCCTAAAACCTAAAACACCCCTGTACCCCAAAACCCAAACCCTGCCCTAAAACCTAAAAACACCCCTGTACCCCAAAACCCAAACCCTGCCCTAAAACCTAAAAACACCCCTGTACCCCAAAACCCAAACCCTGCCCTAAAACCTAAAAACACCCCTGTACCCCAAAACCCAAACCCTGCCCTAAAACCTAAAAACACCCCTGTACCCCAAAACCCAAACCCTGCCCTAAAACCTAAAAACACCCCTGTACCCCAAAACCCAAACCCTGCCCTAAAACCTAAAAACACCCCTGTACCCCAAAACCCAAACCCTGCCCTAAAACCTAAAAACACCCCTGTACCCCAAAACCCAAACCCTGCCCTAAAACCTAAAAACGCCCCTGTACCCCAAAACCCAAACCCTGCCCTAAAACCTAAAAATACCCAAACACCCCAAAACATATACATCAGTACCCCAAAACATATACTCCTATACTCATACTTATTTAAAAAATTACTTAAATTAATATATTTAATTTATAATATTTAAAAACGAAATAAATATTTTTATTTATAATTAATAATAATTAAATCAATTATAAAATATTAAATAAAATAAAAAAAAATTAAATACTTACCAATACTTACGATGTAATGGTATGCGTTGTAATAGCATCTGCTATGTAATGCCATGCGTTGTAATGGCATGCATTGTAATGGTATTTCCGTTGTAATAGCTGCGTTGTAACAGCATTACGTTGTAATAGTTGCGTTGTAAGAGTAACACACCCTTCTCATCTACCCCCTCTCCATCTGATACAATTCATACTGCAAATCTTCATCTGGCGAAACTGAAAGCCATGAAGTCAGTGATTCATTCCTTCATTCTAAAAGGAGCTATTTCTTGGGTTTCCATGAATCAGGAGGGTGGACGAACTTACACAGGATCTTTCTAGTTCCGAAACCGGATGGACGGTTCAGATTGACCATAGATATAAGGAACCTGAACAAATGGATCAAAGACATACATTTGAAAATGGAAACATTACAGAACATAATTGCCCAAATTCAACAAGGAGCCTTCTTTATCTCTTTAGATGTCATGGTCGCCTATCTTCACATACTTATAAATGTGTATCATCAGAAATTTCTACGATTTAGAAATTTTGGGAAACAATATCAGTTCCAGGTCTTGCCCTTTGGGATTCAATCTCCCTTGAGAGACTTTACAAAGATGATGATGATGCCACTGAGCTCTCTTCTCCATCTACAAGGCTTGACGTTTTTTTCCATACCTGTACGATGGCCTTCTGACAGCTCAACAAAGAAAGCAGCCCTGGAAGGGTCCCCATGTTATGATGTATTGTCTTTCCAAACATGGTCTAATGTTGAATGTTCTGAAGTGGCATCTGATTCCATGGCAAAATCAGAATTTCATAGGGGCACAATTAAGTACGGATCTAAGGATGGTGTTTCTTATTCAAGAGAGAGCAATCAGATGGCAGCAGGATCAAGAAAGCACCGGCACGGACTTGGCTAAGAGTTCAAGGCCACATGGCCTGTTGTGTATTTGGGGTGCCCTGGGGACTCTACACTTAAGACACCTCTTAATACATCTCTTGAAGTATTGGAAACACTGTTCAATGACTTTCAAAAGCCAAATTCCACTGAACCCTCTCATTTGTCAACAACTTCAGTGGTGGCTAAAGTTGGAGTCAATGGAAAAAGGTAAGATGTAAGTCTACTGGGATGGGGTGCAACTTTGTCACATCAATCGACACAGTGAAATCTGGGCGAAAAATTCGGGGGAAGACATGTGGAAAATGATATGTTAAACCAGATTACTGCATGTTGTTCCCCCAAAGCTCATCACTATCTGCTACTCAATTTTTTGAATATTATCAATGTTTTTATAAATAGAGACAACAAATAAAACCACATTAAAAATAAAAAGAATTAAGCATATCATATTTTTGGAGCTTTTAAAACCCATTCAGATCAATAGTGCTTCCATAATTCAATGAAAGGAGCCCCTATCATTTAGTGAAGAAGGTGGTTTGGCCTTTTCCAAAGTGTCTGTACAAAATGAGATGTTAGGAATTCTAATATTTTCAGATGCCCCACCCAAAAATTGGTACACTGCTTAATTTGTGACAGTGTTTTCCTGTACTCGGCACTGGCACTTATTTCGAAACAGGTATTTATCCAGCAGGTGGTGGTGTTGTGTGTCTATATTTTTAGCAGAATTAATCAGTGAAGCATTTATCGGTTTAGTAGGCTTTTTTAAAACTGATAATATTAGAACCTAGTGACTGCTATTACTAGCATTTGGCAGCAGTGGAAGGAACTGTGGGTGGTGCCAGCCATAGAGAGCTCCAAATAATTAACTCAGGCCCTGGCACTTAATTATTTACAAATTAAGCACTAGGCTGGTACTTGTGAGCCTTGTCTTCTTTGGGATTCTTTAAGAGATAATGGCTAAAAGTATGCAGGTCGTTTTTGTGCATCTACTGTCCAGCAACTATTCATGTGTCTACCCAGTTCAGATGCCAGATTAATCCCTTAACGTCCAGCAGTAAAAATTGAAAATCTGGCAACTGTAGGCCGCCTATCTTTTCCTAATTCTGGAGATAAAATATCGTCTATCTGGGATTTTTCTTCCCAAAATAAAGCTAAGTGAATAGGTTTATAGCTGCATAAACAAAGGTCAGAGATAAAGCAAATAGAGAGCAGATCAAGCACAAAAATGTAGGCAAAATATTGATTTTAAAAGTGTTACTATTGCCATGGGGAGAGACTGGCAAAATGGCCCAGTTCTTTACACAGTTCCATGTCTTACGAAGATAAGACAGGTAGTTGAGTGCCCAGCTTTTAAATGGTGCATCAAAGAGATGGAAGGAATGCTTCAAATAATCTCTGACATTGGCGATTGCTCGGGCCGCATTCTTGCCCCTTGTTTTTTACCCACCTTGCCACTTTCGATAGAGACCCACCTTATGCAAATAAGTCTTGGCGCTACTCCAACAACGGCCAGGCCAAATCCTCTTCGGATTGGTACAAAAGCAACCCCAGGTTTGGCCCACTTCGGCCTTGTCACTGAGGTATAACTTGAGTCTCATAGCGAAGGGAGAACGGGACCTACATCGGAACCCAATAAGCCACCACAACCCTGTAGAAATATGTTGATTTAAAAGTGTATCAAAATAAGATTGAGAATTCTGGTTTTATCTGTGGTAAGGCAATAACCAGAGAGCCGTCTACATTTTGTATCAGAAGACCCAATAACAGCTTTGTGATATAAGGTTGAGATTTTGTTATGTATACATGGTGACAAGCCAGGATTTTTTCAGGATAGACTCAAGTAGGGGCACCAGGTTAACAAAAAAGGGCATTGGTAATATGAGACATCCCCTCCTAGACCTCTTTGCATGTGAAACAAATCTGATATAATGCTATTGGCCTCAGTGCCACTGCACCTGCTGTACCATTCAAAGCATGGCCCTAGTGGGTGCAAGGTAATTGCACCTGTGACTACCTGTTTAGTAGTAACATATAGCAATAATTGTTATTCAGTGGGTTTCCTAGACCTTTTGGCCCCTTGTGCCACTGCACCTTTTGCACCATTCAAATCATGACCCTAGTGCCTGCAAGGTAACTGCACTTGTGACTGCTTGTTTAGTAGTAAAATATACCAATAAGTGGTGGTCAGTGGGTTTCCTAAAGCTTTTGGCCACTGCACTTACAGCACCATTCAAATCGTGACACAAGTTCCTACAAAGTAAGGGCACTTATGGCTGCTTGATTAGTAGTAAAATATACCAATAATCTGTGTTCATTGGGTTTCCTAACGCTTTTGGCCCCTGTGCTACTGCACCTGTTGCACCATTCAAATCATGACACTCATGTCTGCAAGGTAACTGCACTTGACTACTTGTTTAGTAGTAACATATAGAATTAATCGGTTTTTAGTAGGTTTCTTAGACCTATTGGCCCATGTGCCACTGCACCATTCAAAGCATGGCCCTAGAGTCTGCAAGGTAATTACACGTGTGACTGCTTATTTAGTAGTAAAATATAACAATAATTGGTGTTCGTTGGGTTTCCAAGAGCTGTTGGCACCTGTGCAACTGTACCTACTACACCATTCAAATCATGACCCTAGTGCCTACAGGGTAACTGCACTTGTGACTCCTTGTTTAGTACTGTAACCACGTGCCCTTTACCAAAGCACTCCTTCTCCCTTTGTTGGGGAGGAATCCAGCATTTATACCCTGGAGTCTAAGAGACCCCTCTGAGAGAGTCCCCGGCATCAAGGGAGCCACACACAGCGGAGGTATGGGAATTGCACCCCTTGCCAAAGCACTCCTTCTCCCCTTGTTGGGGAGGGATCCAGTATGTATATCCTGGGGTCTCTAAGAAAGTCCACAGCATAAAGGGAGCCACACACAGCGGAGGTAAGGGAATGACACCATTTCCACTGGGATCACTGCACACCGGACGTTGGACACTGTTTTTCCTCGTCTCCCGGTTGTGTTTCTTTCACCCTCCCCCACCTCTTACCCTCTTTCATTCTTTGTCTACCTCCCCTGCTCTTTTTCCCTCTCCCCTGAATCTCTCCCCTTAACTGCTTTTTCCCTTACGTATATGTTTTTAATGCATGTAAATAAGCTCTGTTAACTTGTAACTATGCTCTGAAACAATGCTCGTCCTCATGTAAAACGCTCTGATATTTCCTGGTCTAGCCAGCGCCATATAAAACTTTTCAAATAAATAAATAAATAGTAAAGTATAGCAATAATCATTGTTCAGTGGGTTTTCTAATACTTTTGGCCCCTGCGCTACTGCACCTCCTGCACCATTGAAATCATTACCTTAGTGCCTGCAGGGACAAATGAGGAAATCATTTATATCCAGTAATATATGTGTTCCGAAAAAGACAGTTGCAGACGGAATACATAATTGTGTAGCTAAACATATACACAAAAGCTTCCATAAAAAGTGCCTTCAAACTTATCCAGCTCTCCAAAACGAGTTGCCACAGATGTCATTAATAAGGCATATGATTTACACAGCAAAGTGAAAGCTAAGCATCGATAAATTGTGGCTGGCTCTTTCCTGTGAAAGATCATATCCTGTGCTTGACAGTGAATGGGCCATAAACAGTATAAATTGCCCAAGATCACCATATGTTAACCATATGTCTATTACATACTACATACTGACCGGCCATCAGGAAAAGCCGGAGGTGGAGTGGCTGCCATTATTCGTCGTAAACATGATTTCAGATCAATCGACTCCCTTAATCTAGCTAGTGCAGACAACTTAGTGATTAAACTCGACTCGGATCACACATCTTTGATATGTGTAGTTGTTTATAGACCTCCTCAGCCTATGCCGCTCTTTCCCATTACCCTGAGTGAACAGATAGCCAATCTAGCAACCAAGTATTTCAACATCTTGCTGATTGGCGATTTCAGCTCCTGGTTTGGGGACCAAACTGGTGGACCTCACTCACTGGAATTTACTAACCTTTTGACAAATTTTAATCTCACACAACATATCTCTAGGCCAACACATAATAAGGGCCACATATTGGACCAAGTTTGGACAACAAATCCCATCATCTCCGCTATGAAGGTACACCCATGTATATGGTCTGACCATTTTCTGGTCACGTTTGACCTCACCCTGACCATTAGGCCTAAATTCCCCTTGGTCGAGGGTGGAACTGCTAGATGTTGGAAATCTGTTGATTTGCCGGAATTCAAAACCTTCTTGGCTGGATCTACTCCTAGACCGGCCCAGAATGTGGATCTCTCTGACAAACAGATTGCTGACTGGTTAAGAACAGCAAGCGATCACTTTGCCCCCCCTAAAAAGATCAAAATAAACCGGAAAGCGGAAGCCCATAAATGGTTCTCTCCCGAATTAAAGGATATGAAACTATTACTCCGTCAGAAAGAGAGGAAATGGAGAGCTCGCTACGACCCTTAAGACAAGCTCCTTTACAAACAAGAACAGGCAAAATACAACAAAGCCATTAAGGTAGCCAAGATAGAATATTTCTCCTCTAAGATCTTAACGTCCACAAACAAATTAAGAGAGATCTTTTCAATTGTGGATGAACTTTCCAACCCTGATAGAGTTTCACCTAAACCAACTCCCACACAGGAACTATGTGATAAACTGAACACATTCTTCCTAGAAAAAATCACAGCAATTAAAGCTAGCATTACGTGTTCTCCATCAGCTGTGATTCTGCCTGACTCCTTTAGGAATACCTATACTATGGACAGTTTCCCTACAATCGATGCAGATTCACTTACCTCCTTGATGTACAAGGTCAAATCCGGATCCCCCCGGGACTGCAGCCCCCCATACATTATGAGGGAAGTCTTCTCCATCATTCCTCAACCTGCTCTGTCCCTTTTGAACTCATCACTCACTCAAGGTTGTGTCCCAAAATCATTTAAGGATGCCACTGTGGTCCCTCTGATAAAAAAGGTCCGCACCGACTTATCAGAACCATCTAATTATCGCCCCATCTCCTTGCTTCCCTATTTAGCTAAGGTTTTGGAGGCACATGTTGCAAAATCTATGTCTGCCTTTATAGAACAGTCCAAACATCTATATCCTCATCAAGCCGGCTTTCGCCCCGGGCATTCGACTGAGATGGTCATCTTGGCAGTCCTGGACGAGCTTCGCAGGGAGGCTGACATTGGTACCCCCCAGGCTTTAGTTCTCTTGGATCTGTCTGCTGCGTTCGACACGGTGGACCACAAGATCTTGGTGGACCGTGTCGAACGCGCAGGCATCCAGGGCAGGGCCCTGAGTTGGATCACCTCCTTCCTGGAGGACCGTACACAGGCTGTTCGCCTGGCAAATTTTACAGCGCCAGGGCTGAATATCACATGTGGGGTTCCCCAGGGTTCCTCCCTATCCCCACATTTGTTTAACATCTACTTACTTCCCCTAATTAAAGCCTTAAAACAGAGGAAAGTAACGACCTTCAACTACGCAGACAATCTGCAGCTTTCCTTCACCATAGACAATTCCACTGAATCCATCTCCAATTTTTAGAACACTACGGTGTTCGTCCGCAATTGGATGGATCACAACCATCTGAAATTGAACCCCGGAAAGACGGAGGTACTGCTGATAGGAGATAGTTGCATCTCCTGGGGCCCTCACTATTGGTGAGCAGAACTAGGGACGTTCCCTAAACCCTCCTCTTCCGTAAAAAGCCTGGGGGTGACCATTGACAAAGATCTGTCCCTAAATACTCAAGTAGGCACAGTGGTCTCTAAATGTTTTTTCCAACTGCGGAAGATCCTAAAGATACACCACTTGCTTTCCCAGGCAGCACTGATACAAGTTGTGATTGGCCTAGTCCTATCCCATCTAGATTATGCGAACTCAATCTACCTAGGCCTCCCCTCCTATCAGATCAAGAGGCTCCAGCTTGTACAGAACCAGGCAGCAAGACTGATCTATCAGCAGCCTAAGTGGCAATCGGCCAGAGCTCTGATAAAAAAACTCCACTGGCTCCCACTGCTTCAGCGGGCCACCTTCAAAACCGCCTGCCTCACATTTAAATCCCTAAATTGTTATAGCCCAATCTTTATTAATAAATTGATCCTGAGGTATGTTCCAACCCGTGATCTCCGCTCCAAACATCAGAACTTGTTGGTGAGCACAAAATTCAAACGCAAACGACATGGTGGGTGTCGCTTTGGATATTTGGCACCACAACTATGGAACTCACTCCCATGAGAGATCCGTTCTAGCCCCGATCTACTTCGGTTCAGAAAGCAGCTTAAGACATGGCTGTTCATACAGGCACATGAGTAAACCGTCCCTTCAGAAGTCATGTCAGAACAGTCAAATCATAACTGCTCAAAACAGCGCCATGAAACCTTGGTCAAAGTGCGCTTTACAAATGGGTTATAACATAACATAACATAACATGTTAGGCTGACAATGAGATTGAAATGCAACTTTGTAATATTTTCCTAAAAAGGCAGTTTCACAAATTAACTTTATAAATAAATAAAATAAATAAGTTAATGGAATCTCCAAAGAAGAGGAATTTTGCAAAAAACGTACAAATGTTTTGTGCAGATCAAGACCGAGATACCTTTTGAGATGGCTATGTCTAAAATATTCCTTTTTTTAAAAAAATTTAAAAAAAAGCCTCAAGCAGGCTCCATGGAGAAAGTACACTGCTCCCACCAAAAAATAGCTTCTCATTCGACCTCGGTCTTTCAATGCCTTTACAGAAAAGCAAGTTCGTGGAAGAATAGCGTAAACAAAGCTTTAGCATAGGGAGGTACAAAAGCAAGCTGCATATCCTAAAGCAAATAAAGCCAGCAAATCGAAAGCCAGTAAACGGGAGTTCCCAGGTCAACTTTCTGAAAGCCCCCATGAAGTCCTTCGTATGCCAGACTGCGACCCAAAAATGCTGTTCTTGCAAACAATTCCCGAGCCAGTTAACAGAGCCACATACAGAGTACCCATCTGGGTTGAGATGACAAAGACTCTCACCCCTTTCCACCACTAAGTAACTCTGTATTACATTACTTTGCATTAAAAGCAAAAACCTTATTTAGCAGAGAAAAATAATAAATGAATAGATGTGATATCTCATGAAATGGTATAATAACCTTGAAAGTTCTATCTCATCTGTGCTCATTTTCTCCTCCTCCTATCCTTCCTTCTCGATCTTGCCGCCTGTCTCTCTTATTCCCATGCAGTAATCTTTTTTCTTCTTCTCACTCTCACTTTTTTAAGTCCACTGAGCACCGGTTAGGTAGCACTATTCCATCACCACAGACTCTCACAGAGTCTCATTGCCCAAGTATTGGGGCTGAGGGGGGAGGGGGGGGAACAGGGCTGAGTGGGCTTTAAAGGGGAAGGGGGAGGGGCGACAACAGAAAAAAAAATAGAGAGCAAGTTCAAATGTACAAAGACCATACTAAACCCGTTAACAAACAACATACAATTTTGCTTAAGGAAATATAAAAAGTTGAGTTGGATGTTATTTCTATCTAAACAAATAATGATATATGATGCCATTGATGGGTTGATTGTTCAATATTTGAGATGGGGAAGCTAAAACTTTATTGTTGGAACGCTGCAGGTCTTAATGATAAGGGTAAAAGAGCACAATTTAATCAGACAATTCGACAAGGTTCATACGATGTGCTCTGTTTACAGGAAACCCACATTTCTGTGGGAGATAAAGAACTGCTAAAGATACCTGGGTATAACGTTCTCGTTCTAACAACACAAACGTCTAAGACATGAGGGGTGGCTATCTTAGCAAAAACCGCTCTGGGTCCACCCAGACGTAGATTTGCTGATCCCCATGGCAGGTGGGCAATAGCTCAATTGGAGTTAGGCATTACTATCTGCTCACTGTACGGGTCAAACCAAGACGACCCTCAGATATTCTATGATCTTGAGTTAGAACTGGCATCTTGGCCAGGCTCATTAGTGGTGTGTGGCGATTTTAACATAGCTATGGGGCATACATCCTTACAGCAGACTTATAAGGGTCGTAAGCCTAAAGTCTATAGGGCAGTTAAGCAGCTCATGGATAGCCACAACTTAATTGATATTTGGAACCTGAAAAATAAATATGAATCCGGATATACCTATTTCTCCTTTCCCCATAACAAATATGTCCGGATTGATTATATAATGACATCTATAGGGAACTCTATAACCGCGGCTATAGCTAAATCCCCCAAAACACTGTCAGACCATAATGCACTTACTCTTACTCTTGATATTACCAACTATAAGAGGCCCTACTCCCAATGGTCATTTGACCGGAAGCTTTTGGTAAATCAGGCGTATATAACATACATAACGCATTGGGCACAGGAATTTTTCGATTATAATCAGTATAGTGCCCCTAGACTGGTAGTCTGGGATTGCTTTAAAGCAGCCCTAAGGGGGGAGACTATTGCTTTTGTTGCCAAACGTAAGAAGGACCAGGATAGTGCGACAGAACAACTTAGCTCAGAATTAACAAACCTAGAAGAGCAACACGCCACGCAAATACATCGTGGGGAGTATTGTGAGAGCACACTGCGTAAAATACTGGTTCTAAAAAACAGAGCTCAATAGTGGTTTGACACAAAAGGCAGCTGAAATTTTTCAGGTGAACCAAAACAATGTTTACGAAAATGGGGAAAATGTGGGAAAACAGCCTGCCCTCCGTACACGCCCAAAACAATCTTATAGTGCTATACAGTCTATAGACTTTGAGGGACAGAAACATACGTCACCTGTAGATATTGCAGGTGCTTTCCAATGTTATTATCAAAGGCTTTACCAGAATGAGGACCAAGCTGTAGTAGTAGCCACCAAAGATTTTCTAAGGGACTGGCTAGGTGATTCTGACTCACTTAAGATGATTGATGAATTAACCAACGAAGATCTGGATAAAGAGATCTCATTTACCGAGCTCGATTTAGCACTCTCCGAGCTCCCTAATGGTAAAGCCGCCGGTCCAGATAAAATTCCCCTGGATCTATATAAAATACTTGGAAAGCAAATACTGCCATACTTATTAGATTTGTTTCTTGGCGTACAATGGTATGGCAACCCACCTGATTCATGGAAATCTACAAATATAGCCATATTCGCAAAAAAAAGGAAGACCCCTGAGTTGCCATCTTCATATCGGCCCATTTCTCTCATAAACTCCGATTCGAAACTCCATGCCAAGATCCTCGCTAACAGGCTCAGCAGGGTCATCGAACATCTGGTCTCCCCGTGGCAACATGGCTTTATCCCAGGAAATGGCACTACAGATCACACCCGTAGAGCCATCTCCCTTTTTGACATCATGGGAGTATCGGGGGGCCAGATGTCGATAATCCTGCTCGACGCCGAGAAGGCTTTCGATCGAGTCTCTTGCCAATTTCTATGGCGAGTTTTGGAATTAAATAACTTTGGACCGTGCTTCATCAAAGCCTTATATGTTGATCCAAAGGCCAAACTTACCATAAGGGGCATCGAATCGGAGTTTATCAGTATTCAAAGAGGTACGAGACAGGGGTGTCCATGCTCCCCAATTTTATATGCCCTTTACATCAACCCACTAATCTCAAAATCGCTTATCTCCAATTTAATTCAACCCATGACAGTTGGTATGTTTCATACCAAAATTTTGGCTTATGCCGACGACGTGGCGGTATTAACACCAAACCCTACTGAGGCAATCCAAGAGATAGAACAAATTACTCAGATCTTTGGCTTATACTCAGGGTATTCCCTGAATAGGGACAAGACAATGGTTTTATGCACAGATCAATCAATCAATCAAAGACATTTATAGAGCGCACTACTTACCCGGAGGGTCTCAAGGCGCTTATGGGGGGAGGGTGCTGCTACTGCTCGAACAGCCAGGTCTTGAGCTTCTTCCTGAAGGAGAGGTGGTCTTGGGTCAGGCGCAGGTCGGTCGGGAGGGAGTTCCAGGTCTTGGCGGCCAGGTAGGAGAAGGACCTTTCTCCTGTTGTCGTTCTTCGGATGCGGGGGACGGCGGCGAGGGCGTGACTGGCTGATCGGAGATGGCGTTTGGGAGCGTAGAAGTTGATGCGGTTGTTGAGGTAGCTCGGGCCTTGATCGTGTAGGGCTTTGTGTGCATGGGTGAGGAGACGGAAGGTGATTCTTTTGTTGACGGGGAGCCAGTGCAGGTCTTTCAGATGTCCGGAGATGTGGCTGTGTCGTGGGATGTCGAGGATGAGTCTGGCTGAGGCGTTCTGGATCCGCTGGAGTCTCTTCTGGAGCTTGGCGGTGGTTCCGGCGTAGAGGGCATAGCCGTAGTCCAGTCGGCTGGTGACGAGGGCCTGGGTGACCGTCTTCCTGGTCTCGGTGGGGATCCACCGGAAGATCTTCCGTAGCATGCGCAGGATGTTGAAGCATGATGAGGAGACGGCGTTGACTTGTCTGGTCATGGTGAGGGAGGAGTCCAGGATGAAGCCCAGGTTGCGTGCGTGGTCTGTCGGTTTGGGTGCGGTGCCCAGGGCGGGGGGCCACCAGGAGTCGTCCCAGGCGGAGGGCGAGGAGCCCAGGATGAGGACTTCCGTCTTGTCTGAGTTCAGTTTCAGGCGGCTGGTCGTCATCCACTCGGCTACGTCTTTCATCCCTTCGTGAAGGTTGGCTCTGGCGGCGGCGGGGTCGTTGGTCAGAGAGAGGATCAGCTGGGTGTCGTCAGCGTAGGAGATGATGTTGAGGTTGTGTTGGCGTGCGATGGCCGCGAGGGGGCTCATGTAGACGTTAAAGAGGGTGGGGCTCAGCGAGGATCCTTGAGGGACGCCGCAGATTACTTCGGTGGCCTCTGAATTGTACGGTGGTAGACGGACTCTCTGTGTTCTTCCGTCGAGGAAGGAGATGATCCATTCCAGTGCCTTCTCCTGGATTCCGACGTTGCTGAGGCGCTGCACTAGGGTGCGGTGGCAGACAGTGTCGAATGCCGCGGAGAGGTCTAGGAGGATGAGGGCCGCTGTTTCTCCGTTGTCCATCAGGGCTCGGATGTCATCGGTGGCAGCGATGAGGGCGGTCTCGGTGCTGTGGTTGGCTCGGAAGCCAGACTGTGAGGGGTCGAGGGATCCATTCGTCTCCAGGAAGGCGGCCAGCTGCTTGTTGACGGTCTTCTCGATGACTTTGGCTGGGAACGGGAGGAGCTAGATGGGGCGGTAATTCTTGAGTTCGGTGGGGTCCGCTGTTGGTTTCTTTAGAAGAGCGCTGAGTTCGGCGTGCTTCCAGCTCTCAGGGAAGGTGGCGGTGTCGAAGGAGGTGTTGATGATTTCCCGCAGGTGGGGTGCGATGACACCGTCGGCCTTGTTGAAGACGTGATGAGGGCAGGGGTCGGTCGGAGATCCGGAGTCGATGGAGTTCATCATGCGGACGGTGTCTTCGGTGCTGATCGGGGTCCAGGCGCGGAGGGTGGTGGTGGGGGGCGGTGGTTCGGTCGTGGCGTGCGTTGGTTGAGTGCTGAAGCTGTTGTGTATGTCCGCGATCTTGTTGTGGAAGTAGGAGGCGAGGGAATTGCAGAGGTCTTGCGATGGGGTGATGTCATTGTTTCCGGCGTTGGGGTTGGAGAGCTCTTTCACGATGTTGAAGAGTTCCTTGCAGTTGTGTGCGTTGTTGTCCAGCCGGTCCTTGAATGCAGTTTTCTTGGTGGCGCGGATCAGTTGGTGGTGCTTCCGGGTGGCAAGCTTGAGGGTGGTCATGTTGTCCGGTGTTGGTTCCCTTCTCCAGGCTTTCTCGAGGGCTCTGCAGTTCTTCTTGGAGGTCTTGAGTTCGTCGGTGAACCATGGGGCCTTCTTGCTGCCGGGTCTGCTGGGCGGGGTCCTCAGTAGGGCGAGTTCGTCCGCGCAGTTGCTGATCCACTTCGTGAGGTTGTCGGCGGCCTGGCTGGGGTTCGCTGAGCTGGCGGGAGGGTGCTGGCTCAGGGAAGCGGCGAGCTGGTCAGCTGTGATCTTGTTCCAGCTTCTTTGAGCAACCTGTTGCTGTTGGCGGTGGATCGTCGTTTTTCTGAAGGTGAAGTGGACGCAGCTGTGGTCCGTCCAGTGGAGTCCAGTGGCGTGGCTGAAGGCGATGTCTTTGCTGGATGAGAAGACGGCGTCGAGTGTGTGTCCGGCGAGGTGGGTGGGGGTGAACACCAGCTGCTTGAGTCCGAGGTTGGCGAGGTTGTCGAGCAGGGTGATGGTGTTGCGGTCGTTGTTGTTCTCCAGGTGTAAGTTGAGGTCCCCCAGGAGGATGTAGTCAGCGGAGGGGAGGGCATGCGGGCTGACGAAGTCGGCGATTTCCTCGCTGAATTGTGTGCATGGTCCCGGGGGTCGGTAGATCAGGGTGCCTCTGAGGGTGGTGTTCGGGTCGGTGCGGATCTGGAAGTGTTCGGCGGTAGTCAGGGTGTCGTCGGTGTTGGTCGTGATGTGGATGGTGTCCCTGTGGATGATGGCGATGCCTCCTCCCGTCTGTTTGACGCGGTCTCTTCGGGTGATCTTGTATCCCTCTGGGATGGCGATGGTGATGTCGGGTGCTGAGGAGTCGTTCATCCAGGTTTCCGTGAGGAAGGCAACGTCAGGAGCTGTGGTGTTGAGGTTCCAGAGTTGGATGGCGTGTCTGTGGACGGAGCGGGTGTTGAGCAGGATGCACTTGAGGTGGTTGCTGCTGGTGTTCGGCTTGGCGGGTGCTGGTGCGAGGCAGGTCCGGATGCAGGTGAACTTGCAGGCGTGGCAGCTGAAGGGTCCGTGGGTGCGTCTCGGGGTGGCTCGGTGGCATCCCGGGACTCGGCCGGAGTTGAGCGCGTTGAGGGTGGCGGCGGTGTACGTCCGGCGGGTGGGCTGGCCTCTGCGGGGGCCAGGGGTTCGGGCGCTGGGCGCGGTCCAGGCGCGGACAGGCGCAGACGGGCTTACCTTTGGCGCGCCTTTGGCGCACAATCGGCGCGCCCGCTGCGCGCCTACTCTGCGCGTATGCACGGTCGCCATTTATGGCGAAGTGGGAGGGAGGGCGGAGCAGCTGGGAGGTGGGAGGGCACAGAGGTAAGGGGGCGTGGCCGCACGCAGGCAGCGGGAAGCGGGGAGCGGAAGCGGGTGGGGGGGCCACAGAGAACGGCGCTAACAATGCAAGGCACAAAAAAGGACAACCAGAGGGCACAGAATAAAAGGGGAGAGCGATACAGGCAGCACAAAATAAATAAGTAAATATAACACACGCAAAATATGACGGCGGGGGGCGGGGTCGACGGGGCGGGCTCAGCGAGGCTGAGGACAGTAGCAAGGGGACGCACACGCTACAGCTGGTGGCCGTGCGGCGCGGGGGTGTCCTGAGGTCAGGTCACACTCACCTGCGCTGCACGGTCGCCATTTATGGCCAAGTGGGAGGGAGGGCGGAGCAGCTGCGAGGTGGGAGGGCACAGAAGGTAAGGGGGCGTGGCCGCACGCAGGCGGCGGGAAGCGGGGAGCGGGAAGCGGGTGGGGGGGCCACAGAGAACGGCGCTAACAATGCAAGGCACAAAAAAGGACAACCAGAGGGCACAGAATAAAAGGGGAGAGCGATACAGGCAGCACAAAAGAAATAAGTAAATATAACACACGCAAAATATGATGGCGGGGGCGGGGTCGACGGGGCGGGCTCAGCGAGGCTGAGGACAGTAGCGAGGGGACGCACACGCTACAGCTGGTGGCCGTGCGGCGCGGGGGTGTCCTGAGGTCAGGTCACACTCACCTGCGCTGCACGGTCGCCATTTATGGCCAAGTGGGAGGGAGGGCGGAGCAGCTGGGAGGGCACAGAAGGTAAGGGGGCGTGGCCGCATGCAGGCAGCGGGAAGCGGGGAGCGGGAAGCGGGTGGGGGGGCCACAGAGAACGGCGCTAACAATGCAAGGCACAAAAAAGGACAACCAGAGGGCACAGAATAAAAGGGGAGAGCGATACAGGCAGCACAAAAGAAATAAGTAAATATAACACACGCAAAATATGACGGCGGGGGGCAGGGTCGACGGGGCGGGCTCAGCGAGGCTGAGGACAGTAGCGAGGGGACGCACACGCTACAGCTGGTGGCCATGCGGCGCGGGGGTGTCCAGACAACATCCCTTTTGAAAATCCATATAGAGTTAATCAAGCTACTTATCTTGGAGTTTGCATTTTCCCTAAGGTGAAAGATATTAACCAAATTAACTACGACCCACTGATAAACAAAATTAAAAAAGATCTTTTAAGGGTGAACAATCTCCATTTCTCAATTGTAGGTAGACGGAATTACCTCAAAATGAAAGTTTTCCCTAAAATATTATATCTATTTCGGGCAATTCCGCTGGTGGTCGATGATAACATCATTAAAATCATGGACTCTTGCGTGTCCAAATTTGTATGGAGTTATGGGAAAATCAGGAGGGCAATGCCATACTTGACTTTACCACAATGTAGGGGAGGGCTAGCCATTCCAAATCTGACTCTATATCCATGGGCGACTCTCCTTCAGCAAATGGTCCCTTTTGTTTAACATCAAGCCAATAGCAGTTGCTCCATTAGAACATAACATACCATCAATATATGTATTGGCATTAGGGGACAAAGCTAGAGGTCTGCTATAAAGGCAAGTAGAACCTTCATACTTTAAAAAAATTAAATTTAAAATTATTATCGACTCATGGAAGATCTGGAAACGTGCATCAAAGCATCTAGTAATTCCAAAATATACCAACTACACTCCTCTCTGGCATAGCTCGATTTTACCATCTTGGCTTATTGATTCTACTTCTCGTAAATGGGAGAATCTAGGGATTGCAACCGTGGGCGATTTTCTTGGACAAGGATTTATAGCATCATTTGGGGATTTACAACAGAAATTCTCGATCCCTCCTACTGACTACCTAAAGTATATACAAGTGCACACTACTATTCGACAACTTTCATCAAAAATACAGTCAGAGACTATCCCATTCTTTGAAATTATAGCTAGGCGCGCCACTAGGATAGGTAGTATCTATGATCTTTTAATAAAGAGTCATCGTAATGATTTGGAGCGAGTCAAGAGAGGATGGGCAATAAAGGTAGATAATCCCAACATAGATGTTGACATGTCTCTAATGCTATCCTCTAAATTATTTTTAGCATCTAACGTAAAGGCACAATACTATCGAACTATATATGACCTTTATTATACACCTGCCAAATTATTTACTTGGGGCCAAAGGCCTAACGATCAATGTCCAAGGTGTGGTTTGTCTCCAGCGAACCTTATACAATTTTTGGATATAATCTAAGAACCTCATTGACCTTGTACATATTTGGCCATGATGACTCTTTAGGATATGACAAGGAGGAAGTAATGTCTGTATTTCTAGGCATGGCTGTCCTTCGAATCATACTTGCTGCCCGATGGAAAGATCTAGAGGCACCTACCTTTCAAATGTTGCTAAGCCGGTTTTTGGGGACTTACAAACAAGAATCAGCTATATACAGTACAAGAGGGAAGACATCTAGACTGCTCGGTGCCCAGATATGGGCTCCCGTTACTTTCTGGTATGAGAATGAAAGGTGATATTAAAACCTCCGTAGAACAAGAAATCTGAACTCTATATTTTTATCTGTTATCTTAAACGTATTGTAACCATGCATATGATTATTGTTATTGTCCTTTTTTCATTTTTCAGGCTTTATTTGTTTAATCGGAGATCATGGTTTGAGAAGCCTTGAATTGAATTATGTTCCTTCATTGTTGTATACGCTGGAACTTGCTCAAATAAATAAAAATTAAAAAAAATAGAAAAAAGCAAAGACTTGGAGAAACAACCGTGCAAGGGACACCCACTGTAACATGTAAGCGATTTTAGACAAATGTTTCTTAGAACTACTGTACAAGAGAAGATTTCCCGTTTACTTACACAGAAGTTTAAAAGTATGATAAAAACAACGTTGCCAAAATGCAAGCAGCATTTATTCATATACCATGTAGTTCAATGCAATTTAATGGTAAATATATAAAGCGTCCAAAAACAGCCATTTGTATGTCTCTTTTGCAGAGATGTGTTTTACACTGTGCTCAGTCATTTCTCTAGCATCAACTGAGATTTGCTTAGGCACTGAGAATGTCAAAATGCAATTTAGGTGGAGGGTTGAACATTGATCATTTACATCTGAGGAGGAAAACTGAATGATTGTGTTCCTTAATGCCACAATAAAGGTTCTTCATTAACCCGCCTGTTTTCTTCAGTGATTGAGAAGGACCGAACTGCTGCATCTTTAGCATGACAGGCATCAGTGGATGTTTAAGACACAAAACAACGGTTGTGATGGGAAGGATGGTGTAATAAAACACTGTGATCCTGTGTGTGATACTCTATGCAGACACAGCATGGACCCTGCTGTTTGTATGCACTAGCACATTAAAGCCTGCCCTATACTAGTGTACAAAACATGTTTGATGCTTAAGGATGCCAAGCACTTGCAGAAACGTTTTTGGGCAGCCGTAAGAAAGCTTATTTGTATGGTTCTCTTTACTTTGTAAACAATGAAACAGTAAATCCAACAACCTATTATCAAAACAGCAAAGTACAACAATTAACTTTCAAGGGTGATTACTGAATAGCCTTAGTCTGCCATAAGGATGAACAGGCCACCTTTGCTAAAAAAACAAAAACAGACGCTGTTAACCAGTGTCGGACCTGATTTGTTGGTCCACAGGGCAGTAATGGCTACTGTGCAATGGATGTGTGGACTGGATTAGCTTGCCTCTACTGTCTCTGAGTCTGTACTACTATGACTCTGCAACCTGGGCCATGTAAAACCCCTTTTCAACACTTGCTGTCAATGTTAGCACTGGTGAGCAGTCAAAGGCTTCTTAGGGGGTGTTGAAATAAATCGCTTCAGGAAGTTTAAAGTGTTTAATGCACAAACAGTGAGCAGCGCAGCAAATATTTAAGAGATGATTGTCATTTCTACAAACCAGAGATCTCAACGAAAACAGCGTGCGGGAGCATGTAATGCTAAAAAGCATGCACATGGCAATACATTATGTACATTTTTCCCTCAATACAACTCTATGGAGTGCAAACATGACAGAAACTTGTTATTTGTAGCAACACATATGTAATGAGCATGTGGTAGGATCTTCTCAATTGAGATGCTCTTGAAATAGAGACATAATACATGAACACAATGTTGACTTTGTTAATTTCTTAACATTGTGCTTCAGGTTGCCAATATTGAAAGCAAGGTTATGCTGTACTATAAGATGCAGGAAATGTGCAAATATATGACCTCAAATAAAATTGCTTCCAGGCCTCCTAGAACCATGAAACAGCAAACGTTTTGAGGCTAAAGGGCACTTCAAATGAATAAGGAAACAACATTCATATTTGAAAAGAAAATTTAAGAATGCAGGATCACATACAACAGACTTCCTGCAGTGCAGTACCAAGACTATTCAGTCCATACCTGTTATTAGCAAAAAGAAAAGTAAGACACAAAGCTGCAAAGTAATACAAAAGTATCAATACCCGATATTCGGATATGAGGCTAATACAGTTATGAAAACTGGCCCTCTCTTTACCACTCTTTCTGCCCCTCTTGTATACTAGTGTCTTTTAGGTGTTCAAAACAGTGCAGACGCAGTGCTTCATATCTTTAGTTATTAGTCTCTTCAGAATCATATTAGTGCTCAGTCCCTCACCCTTTCTCTGGGATGCAGTAGACCGTGGGTTGGCCCCTGGTTTTAGCCTGTGTTCACTGTAGACTTGCTAACCGTGGTAGAGTTGCGTGGCTTCCCTGCTTACGTAGGGCAGGCTGCGGCTTCATGGCAATTTACTGGAGGCAGTGGCTGCAGCGGCTGCCTTTAGACAGTGGCCTTCTTCTGGGCTTCACAATATTGTAAGTAGTTGAGACCCACGGTTGTAGGGGCTGGAATTAATTGAGCCTCACTGTTATAGCGGCCCTTCCCCTCTCCAGACCTTTAAGTCCTGGTGATATTCGCTTGGTTTCCCTGGGGTGAGGTGGTGATGCAGTACTCCTTTCAGGTAGCTTTGAGGTGCTTTTGACATCAACAGCTGGTTCCAGACAGGCACTCTGAGAGTTAGTGCCAAGGGCATCCAATCACTGCATCAGCACATGGGGACCAAGTACCTCAAGGCAGCAGCTTCTTCTTCTGGGTGGCATAGTACCAGGACTATTGGTACGTTCAGTCCATACAGGACAACCTGGGACCGATGCCCAGAGTTCAGTGTTCTTCTTCAGCAACCTGGCTAGCTTGGACACAACTCAACAAATGCCACAGCGTACTGACAACAGTTGCTTTGGGCACACAAACCATTGCCACAAGTCAATGCCTACGTCTTCTTCAGCTGTGCAGGCCAATTGAGCACACTCAAACTAGTGCCACCAGTGCAAAGTCAGGGCTGACAAAGGGATGCACTCAGTGTCATGCCACATTCTGCCTGTGCTGTTTGTTCACCATTGTTGTCAATTAGTTGGGTAGGTGCTATGTACTCTGCTATGCAATTTTCAATGTTTCCTTCTTGGACAGGTGTTTCATACTCTTCTGTGCACTTTATTTAGGCATGCTATGCACTTTAGTCTGAGTGCAGTTTCAAGATCAGTATAGCTAAGTACAAATGCTTGGCATTACTGTTTGAACAAATGTGCTGATTAGTTAAAACCTTCTGTTTTCTGCTGACCTAAAGGTTGCCTAATATGCTTGTATGTTGTTTATTTGTACAGCTGCCCAGCAATGTAAATATAGGCCTCAATTCCCTGCCTCAGCCTCCTGCCAGAGACAGCCTTCTAATTTACAGGAACGGCAGTAGTCTTCAGCAAGACACCAGTGCCTAATGTGTTTGTTTACTCAACCTACTATTTCCTGCAAGAGCCAGTCAGCCCTCTAATTGTCAGGACATGTTTAGTTGTCTTCAAGAAGACTCCAGATTCACACTTGCATGACAAACTATAAATACTACTTTCAAACTCAGTTGCCTGCTTGGCTTTGTTGATCCGTCTTGAGAGAGAGCCGCGTCCCGCATCATCGCTGGACTAAGGTTCTGAGCTCCGCCACATGTGACAAACATAACCTATACATCTTCACATGGAAGCTGGGGGCCGGCTATCCTGATTGGAAATGCCTCCCTTTTAGACAGCTTCCAACAATCTTAAACCCTGGAACCTGGCAGATCAGTTGATGCTGCTGTACAACCATCAACTTTACTATGACTATCTTTTTACTGTTTAACTCTCCAGCTATTCTGTCCCATCACACAGACCTCTGGTTAGTGCGCTAACTGGGGCTTCTAGTTTTGGTATACTCTTTCTCTTCAAGGACACTAAAGCAATTTGAGTTTGAAAAAGAAAGACCTGACTAAAGCAAAAGGTATAATTGTTTGAAGTTACACAACATTAAGGACAGATAAAGATTTCTTTATCATCTGAGTAGAAGCTCCAAGATATACGCTCAAGATTCAGTAAAGGGGTCAGTGGTGATCAGTGCTTCACATGGACTCAAATTTCTTACAGTCATTCTTGTTCAGTATGTTTCATTAGGTCTTGCATCTCAGGCTTGGATAGCTCCAAGTTGGGAACACGGCAGTCACTCATCTTAAGTCTCTGGCATATGCACCACAGCACCAAGCTCAACCGCTCTTGTCCGCACAACAGTTTGCTGCTCCTGGCGGACGGGCTCACTCTCTCCCTTTTCATTCAGGCAGGACTTTCCAGGCAATTTCAGGAAAGCAGTTTTTACTCCAGATCAAACTACAGGAGATGTCCCCTCATCTCTGGGAAACTGGTTGTCATGCAGACTTCAGATCAGGGTGCTCAGTAGTTCTTTGGGCACTCTGTGGAACACCCCTTCCTTGGTCACAGATAACTTGATACTAAAACAACAATGGGTCAACATCTCTCACTCTTATAAAGGTACAGGGTACAGGGTGTGTGTGTCTTTAGAATTCACTTTTAGAACTGATTTGGCTCAGTTCCTTTTTCATGTGCCCTTCTCAGGCTGTCTTTCGGACTCAGCCTATGGCTTCACAACAGGGTCATCTCCAGGCTGGAGCACCCACAACAGAGGCAGAAAGAGGTGTGTGCATTCCCAAAGCACGATGATCAATCAATATTTGTTATTAAGATACAAGGACTAAACTGCCTCTAAGTACAGACCAATTATGAGCTAAAAATCAGTCACCAGCATGAATGCCCTTGGAAACTGGCTCCACTGGCCCTTCCTCCTGAGTCGAGGGAACACCTGATTTCTTCTTTTGAAGTATGCAGAACTTGGAAACTACCACACCAGCAGAAAACCATCACTTCCAGTGTTAAATCATGTGAGGGATGTTGGACACGTCATGGATAAATGCTACTTCCTCCTAATAGTTATAGTTATAACCACTGGAAGTGCCAAAGATGACCATACTAGAGTCCAGTAGTGGGCCAGCAGGATCAGGACAGAGTGTCTGTGCAGTGTATTTATAATACATTGGCATCACCTCTGGCAGAAGTAGTTTTATGTCTAGCTGCACTTTGCTGACAGATAATACTGCCCAACTATAAGGCACTCCAATGCCTCATTGGGGGTTTAAGCGCAATATAAATGCACTTAAAATACAGTATAATATAATAATACCCATGCACTCAATGCCACTAGCCATGTGTAACATGGAAGAGTAAATGCAAAATACCTACCACTCCTACAACTGAAGTGCTCAACTTTTACTCAGTACAATAAGGCATTTGATAAATTACATAGTATACTATAGGACTATTGTTGAAGTGGCAAGGACCAAAAGGATGTCAAATCTAATCTTATTACTTTAAGCAGTGTATAGTGTCTAAAATGCAAAAACACTTCCAAATGCAGCCTTCAATAACATCCATAGATCTGCTTATTACTGGTTGTGAGACAATGCAGAGTTTTGGGTGTACACCATCATTTGTGGCAATTTATTTTTCTGTTTTTTGCCGGCAAGCTGAAAGGGCTTGGAGGAAATCCTTTGATCCCACCTTGAAATCTCTGTATTTTGCCCAGCTTAAGATCTATCACAGGGCAATCTGCCAAACCCGGGCCGCACAATATGCCTCTGAGTTTCAGAATAGCCCCAACCCATCCAAATGAATCTTCAAGGTTCTCAAAGACCTTGTGGGGAAACGGGCCACCTCGGTGGAAATCTGCACGGACTCTCACTGTGAAAGTCTGGCATCCTTTTTCGTGGAGAAAGTGCAGGCAATCTACCGAGGATTTATGTCATCTGTGCCCAGTGCTGAGCAAACTGGTGTGACGGCTACGGTTCATGAAACCCTATCCTCCCTGCCAGTAATGTCTGACGAGGTTTTCGATACTCTGAGCCTCAAAATTAAATCTGGCTCTCCATTAGATCCGCTGAAGCCAGAGTTATTCAAACTTCTTCCGCCCCTATGTCGTGAGCCCATACTGGATTTGATCAATCTATCGCTCACATCGGGTGTTGTCCCCTCCTCCTGGAAGCAGGCAGTGGTCAGCCTCATTTTAAAGAAGCCTAACCTGGACCCCCTTTTACCAAAAAACTATCGTCCCATCTCCCTCCTGCCCTGGACCGCTAAGGTTACTGAGGCACACGTGAACTCCATCTTGTCTGCCCACCTTTCTCGAAATAACATTCTAGACGAGAGCCAGAATGGTTTTCGTGCACAACATAGCACCGAAACTGCACTGCTCTTTATGACTGAGCACTTGCGTACGGTGCTAGATGCTGGGCAGACAGCGGCGCTCCTCCTGTTAGACCTGAGCGCCACGTTTGACACGGTGTCTCACGATATTCTGATCCGGCGTTTGGAGGAAGTGGGAATTGAGGGGACTGCTCTCCAATGGTTTCGCTCTTTCCTCTCGGACCGGTTTTTTAAAGTGGCTATTCCACCTGGTCAGTCCTCTTTCCATCCACTGGGGCTGGGGGTTCCGCAGGGCTCTGCGTTGAGCCCCACTCTGTTCAACTTATATGTGAAACCACTGGCTGCAGTCGTCAGACAATGTGGCCTAACCATGACATCATATGCCGACGACACGCAGCTGGCGGTGACACTCAGCGGGGATCCCGAGGTGAACGCTCCCAGATTCCGTGCAGGACTCATAGCCGTGGCAAATTGGATGTGAACTAACTGCTTGCAGTTAAATGCCAAAAAAACGAGGTCCTGATCTTAGGAAAGCAGGCGGAGCTCTGGGGAGACCAGTGGTGGCCTCCAGAATTGGGGGTGACTCCCATCCCAGCTGCCGAAGTCAAGAACTTGGGGGTTTGGCTGGATCCTACACTCTCCTTCACCAGCCATACGAAGAAGGTTGCAGATACCTGTTATGGTATTCTGCGAGGACTGAGACCGGTCCTTAAATTCTTCAACCCCCCCTACTCGGCAACTGGTTGTCCAAGCCTCCATTCTTTCCCGGCTGGACTATGGGAGTACGTTGCTGCTCGGAGTGAATCAGGCGGAGGCTACTAGACTGCAAAGGGTGCAGAACGCCGCGGCGCGTGCCATCGTTGGCCTTCCTAGACAGTGCTCAGTCTCTGCAGTTTTAACCTCTCTCCATTGGCTGCCGGTCAGACAAAGAATTAAATTTAAGGCTCTTTGCCTGACATTTAAGATCTTGAAGCTTTCCTCTCCTCCTGCCCTTGCTAATCTTGTTTCCGCCTATGTTCCTACGCGGTCTCTGAGATCGGAATTTCTCCATCTGACGGTTAAGACTCGGTTTAGACTGAGTAGGATAGGAGGGCGCTCCTTTCGAGTTCTAGCGGCAGGACTATGGAACTCTCTCCCTGTCCATATTCGAGCCTTGAACAGCCTGACTCCCTTTAGGCGCGCCATAAAAACTTTTTTGTTCCCAACTGCTGACTGATTCCCTCTTCTCTTTCCCAGCATCGATTTGTTGTGTTGTGGTACCTGATCAGGCGCCGGGACGCCCCTTGGCTGGGGCAGCTGTGCGCCTTATAAAAGCTACTAACATAACATAACATAACATAACATAACATAACATAACATAACATAACATAACATAACATAACTTTTCATATGGGGCACTAATTTCTAATACCTAGTGTATGTGCTCTGACCCCTAAACCATTTAGAATTAGTTAATCCCTAATTGACATAACAGCTGGTGTATAAACTATACCCAATCAATCAATCAGTATTTGTAGAGCGCGCTACTCACCTGTGAGGGTCTCAAGGCGCTGGGGGGTTAAGGGGGAGGACGGCTCCAGATCAGTCGAATAGCCAGGTCTTGAGGTCCTTCCTGAATGTGTGCAGGGTCGGTAAGTGTCTGATGTTCACAGGGAGCTTGTTCCATGTCTTAGCTGCGATGTAGGAGAAGGGTCTCCCGCCGGTTCTGTGTCTGCGAATGCAGGGGACCTCTGCCAGGGCGAGGTCGGCGGAGCGGAGGTTCCTCTTGGGTACGTGGTATGATGCTCTGTTGTTGAAGTATTTGGGTCCGATGTTGTTGAGGAATTTGTAGGTGTGGGTGAGGAGTTTGAAGGTGATCCTCCTCTCGACGGGTAGCCAGTGGAGGCCTCGCAGGTGTTGGGTCATGTGCTCATGACGCGGTGTTCTGAGGACGAGTCTGGCTGCGGCGTTTTTGATGGTTTGGAGTTTGTGTAGAAGGGTTCTGTTGACTCCGGCATAGAGGGTGTTGCCGTAGTCCAGTCTGCTGGTTATGAGTGCGTGGGTGACAGTCTTTCTGCATTCGGGGGATCCATTCGAAGGTCTTGCGGAGGATGCGAAGGCAGTTGAAACTCGTGGACACGACGGCGTTGATCTGGCTGGTCATGGAGAGGGAGGAGTCAAGGATGATTCCGAGGTCAGAGCGTGGTCTGTTGGTGTTGGTGGGTTACCCAGGGCGGAGGGCCTCCAGATTTTGTCCCATGCGGAGGTCCGAGGATGAGGACTTCCGTCTTCTCCGAGTTGAGTTTCAGGCAGCTGTATTCATCCAGGCTGCCATGTTTTTAATTCCTTCCTAGAAGCAGAGTCTGGTGTCTTCGGAATTCTTTGTGACTGATAGGATGAGCTGGGTGTCGTTGGCGTAGGATACAATGCTGAGCCCATGCTGTCTAACGATGTCAGCGAGGGGGCCATGTAGATGTTGAAAAGCGTCGAGCGGGGTTAAGATCTTTGGGGTACTCCGCAGTTGATGTCAGTGGGTTTAGAGATAAAGGGGGGAGTCTGATCCTCTGAGTTCTACTGGAGAGGAAGGATTGAATCCAGTCGAGGGCGGTTCCTTGTATTTCTGCGTCGTGGAGTCTGGATGCGAGCATGCGATGTGAGACGGTGTTGAATACTGTGGCGAGGTTAAGAAGGATGAGGGCTGCAGTGTGTCCCTGGTCTAGTAGCATGCGGATGTCGTCCGTGGCCTCGAGGAGGGCGGTCTCGGTGCCGTGGTTGCTGCAGAAACCCGACTGGGAGCTGTCTAGGATGGAGTTCTTTTCGATGAAGAAGGTCAGCTGGGCGGTCACGAGTCTCTCTGTTAACTGGGGACTGCAATACTGATTGTGCCATCCACTAATGTAATATGGAAAACATGGCTACAGGCCTACCAATGTAGCCTGACTGCCGCAGGTTAACCATGCAGCACAACCTATCAAAATAACGCTTTTTCACAGGGAAGAATTTCCCTTTCAAACATTAATCAGATACCTTTGTAAAGGCTTTGTAGCCACAAGGTAGAGTGCATGCTATGTAAAAGTGGAACATGTAGAAATTTGATGTCACCACGTCCCTAGAGTGACAAGACCCCAAAAACTATTTTGCTGTAGAATGCTACTGCTGTCTTATGAGGAAAACTAGATGTAATATTAAACATTAATTCTGCTTTCTCTGGGGGGGCGTGGCCAAGAGCATGACCGGGTAAGACGTGCCTGGCATCGGCTCCGGCGAGAATCTATAATTCTACCGATATCCTGGGTCTAATCGGGCCCTAATTGACTCACAACGCTGCACAAGAGGTCTGAGACCACCTTGACCGCGCTAGACCTGAGAGGAAGGTGCCGTGACATATCCTGGTGCGGAAAGCGGTGACAGTGCGAGAGGCTGTGGAGTTTCCTAAAATGGCGGCCACCGTCTCCAGTTGAGGTCTGGAGCGGAGTGTTCAGCCGGGGTCTCGGGAGGCGACCGAGCGGTGGTGGCTTAAGAGACATACCGCCATGCACGAAAACTGGCACAGGGCAGAGCCTCGGAATCGACCGGGTGAGCGGAGCCCCCCGGCCGCATCGGCGAACTACCCGGGCAGCTCCGGGCGGGACGTGCAAGGGAAAATCCAGATCGGAGCTCCAGTAAGAGACAGCCATATGCGGAGGCCGAGGGACTGATACGGCCTGGATCGGGACGAAGAGGACGACCCTGAAACGCACCTCCCTGGGAGCCGCGGAGGGATCATCGGCCGAGGGCCCGGGCCTCTCTACCTGGTGGTGAGTGGGGACCCGGGTGGCGCACAGGCCCGCGCTTTGACGAGGACCCATTGCTGCGAGGGGGAGGCGGTAGTGCACATATCGGCTATCGAGGCCCGCTGCACAGGACCGGAACGCCTGATTAGCCCTCCCCCTATCCCCCACCCCCGGGACGCGGCAGGGGATCGAGACTTGAGGTTTTGGCCACATCCTGGGCCCGAGTGTCTGCCGCAGTGGCCGGCTTCCCCCTTTGACGTTACAACCGACAGGACTGGGGCTGAGTGCTGGGACTCTGGAAGGGGTGGAGGCCCCAGCTGCGCCACGGAGGACAACACCCTATCTGTCAGACAGCACGCGGGGAGGCGTCCGCTCACCCCTCAGGCTGCCCACTCAGTTCCCAGGTTTGTCTGACCGCCTGTGTGGGGGAGGAGTGCACCTGCCGCCGACGGACTACCGCCTACTCACCACCCATCTTGCCATTGAGCGCGGGGTCTCACTGATCAGCGGAGGACCCCTGGGGATCCCGGTAGACCCCTCGTGAGCGCTCTGCCTGGCACTAGGCTACGGTGCCCTGGAATTGGTGGACGGACTTGCCTGATCCCGGACACTTGCTGGAAATACCACAGGCTCTGCCCCAGGGACATCGGGGTGAACCGTGGGTGGGCGAGACTGCCTCTGAAGACCCGTGAGACCAAATATGACCAGAGATAGAGTGCCCAGGCCATCCAGAAAGAGTAAATTGGATACTTTTACCACACAACACCAACCACCGGCCCAGGATGTACCGCAGCGGAGTGTAGATACCGAGACCCTCCTGCACGCTATCAGAGACTTGAGACAGGCCCTGGAGGGGAAAATAGGTGAGATCACTACAGAGGTCTCGCTCCTGCGGCAGGACATGAGAAACATGGCCGCTAGAGTGACGGAAGCAGAGACCCGAATAGGGGAGGCGGAGGATGGACTACAGGACTTAGGAGGAGGCCTCTCGACACTCCAGGCCACCACCAAAGACTTACAATGGAGGGTGGATGACGCCGAAAACAGGGCACGACAGAACAACCTCCGCTTCGTGAGAGGGAATTGAAGGGACGAACGTTGCAGCATTCCTGTACAAATGGCTACGGGACACCTTCCCCGCGGATAAGTTCTCCACCTGTTTCGTGATGGAACGGGCACACAGGGCCCTACAGGTAAAACCCCCCCAGGTGCGGCGCCCCGAACGATCATAACCCTGCTTCCTCAACTTCCTCGACAGAGACATGATCCTCCACGAAGCTAGGAAACTGGGAGATATTAAAATAGACAATGCACGTATTATGATCTTTCCGGATTACAGCCGTGAAGTGCAAGCCAGTAGAAGATCATTCATATCCGTCAAAGCCAAACTCCGTGAAAAGGGCATACACTACTCTTCCCAGCGAAGCTAAAGGTGGTGTTCAGAGAGAAAACTCACTTCTTCCAAACCGCAGAGGCGGCATGGGAATGGCTCGAGAAAAGGCTGATCCTCAAACGGACGGAGGACTGAGGACGGCGAAAGACCCCCCTTGGTACGCTCTTAGGACAACCGGAAGCAGAACGAAGCAGGGCGCTCCGACCCGGAGACTCCTCGGAAAGTGGAGGAACCCACCCACTCTTTATCCGTCACAGCCTGCTGGCCGCCCAGCACTGACCAAGGACCAACCGCTGAACTCACAACCAGGATTGCGCTCCCGCACTCTGCCACTCCCACCAGACACAGACGATGCTGCTGACCCGGACCCTCAAGGAAGCACATCAGAGGACGAAAGAATTGCAGACAACGACGGCCAAAGCACAACATCAACACATCCTTTAGTAGCGGAGATCGTAGCGATGGAGCAGGAGACCAACACGGAACATTCGTAAGAAGAACCATTGGACTCTCACTCGTGACTAAGTAACCATGCCCGATTGACACTGGTATCGCCTTGCACGTCGGGCCGACAAAAGATGGCTACACACACCTCTTTTCTTTCTGTCTTCCTTTTCACAGCCCACACTTCCTGTTACCTCCCTTCTCTTTCCTACCCGTCTCTTCTTCTAGGCTCTGCGGTCGGCTCTCCGACTGATACTGAACTGTTCCCCGCCTCGCGGTAGTTAGACAAAAGTTGGGGGACGCACTGCAGGGTGTTCCGTTGAACCTGTAGTGCGGAGGGTTATAACCAGGGGTGGGTGACAGGCCACACCCGCCAATCAATCAATCAATCAATCAAGGCATTTGTATAGCGTGCTACTCACCCGGAGGGTCTCAAGGCGCTTGGGGAGGGGGGGTCCGCTACTGCTCGAACAGCCAGGTCTTGAGTTGCTTCCTTAAGGCGAGGTGGTCTTGGGTCAGGCGAAGGTGGGTGGGGAGGGAGTTCCACGTCTTGGTGGCCAAGTAGGAGAAGGATCTTCCTCCCGTTGTGGCTCTTCGGATGCGGGGGACGGCGGCGAGGGTGTGGCTGGTCGATCGAAGCTGGCGGGTGGGAGTGTAGAAGTTGAGGCGGTCGTTGAGGTATCTTGGGCCTTGGTTGTGGAGAGCTTTGTGTGCGTGTGTGAGGAGTCGGAACGTGATTCTCTTGTTGACGGGGAGCCAGTGCAGGTTTCTTAGGTGTGCGGAGATGTGGCTGTGTCGGGGGATGTCCAGGATGAGTCGTACTGAGGCGTTCTGAATCCGCTGGAGTCTTTTCTGGAGTTTTGCAGTAGTTCCGGCATAGAGGGAGTTGCCGTAGTCCAGTCGGCTGGTGACGAGGGCCACTGCAAGGGACCGACACCGAATGGTGAGAGAGTCTCAGCGGGGGAGGGATGGGGCAGGGAGGGACCCAGGGTGGGTTATGGTCAGTTTGTTTCCACAAGTTGATATGTTATATGGGTTTACACAAGGTAAGGTCACACTAGTATCTGATGATACATGGATTGCCGTAGATGGGTTCACGATAGACTGCCAATACGCGAATGGCCCCGCTGGTATCACTTAATGGGCAACACTCGGAGACCCCTTACTCGGTCTACACGTGGAATGTACATGGTCTAGGGGACAGGATTAAAAGAAGTTTAGTGCAGGCTCATATCAAACGTGCTCACCCCGACATAGTACTCCTCCAGGAGACTCACCTCCGAGTGAGCGAATGCAGTTTTTTGGGAAGGAAACCATACACTGTCTTAGCGCATGCGGGGTACACAACAGGGTCCCGAGGGATGGCTATTCTAATTAAAAGGACCCCCCCTTTAAGATCGAATGCACATGGGTGGACGAACAGGGCACTTATGTGGGCATCAACGGGAGATGGGGCAGGACCGAATTCACGATTATATCTGTATATGCCCCCCCCCAATTGCAGGCCAGAGCCCTAGCGGGAGTCACGGACATACTGCTTGACACACTAAACGCCCTACTGGTGATAAGGGGAGATTTTAACGATGTAATGCACCCTGCCGTAGACAGGACCGGGAACCCCACAAGGTCAGAGTCAGAGACGCATTTAGCTCACTTCACCAAATCCCTGGGTCTTATAGATGTCTGGAGAACAATCCACCCACGAGACTCATGCTTCTCATACTACTCAGGGGCACATAGAGTATACTCTAGACTGGATTACATCCTCGTAACGCAAGGCATGAAGGGACAGATCAGGGGGGCTGAATACCGAGCTCGTGGTCTATTGGACCATTCGCTGCTGGAGGCCACCATCGGTACAGGCACATTTAGACCCAGTGGGGAGTGGCGCCTCTCAGCGGGGAGCTACAGAATAAAGAACTGCTACATGGACTTCGGGCAGACACGAAAGTCTATTTTGCCGAGAATGTAGACATGGTTCAGTCAGGGGTGATGGTCTGGGAAGCTTACAAGACGGTTCTTGGAGATCGGGCACAGAACAGGGTAGCGTGGGCACAGAAGAAGGAGAGGGAGGTAATGGAAGACTGCGAAGCCCAGATCCTACTCCTGGGAAGGATGTGCATGTCCCACAACAATGACTTGCATAGGCATCGCCTGGAAGACGCACAACTTAACTATAGGGCCCTTGCAACTCAAGAAGCGAAGACACAAAGGTTAGCTACGCTCCACAGGCTCTATGATGTCAGTGATAAATCGGGAAAGCTACTGGCATGGCTGAGCGGCAGGGAAATGGAAACGCGCTGGGTCGAGGAAATTCTAGACGAGGTGGGCATGCGGATACACCAGGACGAGGGGATAGCGGAGGCGTTCGCCACTTACTATGGCAAATTCTACGAGGCCCGGGACCTGCTGGAGACCCCAGCCAAAATGGATTACTTAGAGGCAATCGACCTGCATCCTCTGGTCGGAGGGGCATAGGGATAACCTGGACACAGACCTCACACTAGAAGAAATCCATCAGGCCATTGCCAGGCTTTGACCCGACAAAACGCCGGGACCGAATGGACTGCCGGCAGAATTTTTTAAAAAGGGATCAGATTTACTGGCCCCTCACCTCCTGTCTCGGTTCAAAAGTGCGCTAGAGGAGGGGACCCTCCCACTGGATTTGCGCAAAGCCGTCATTGTCCCTATACATAAAGCAGGGAAGTCGAAGGTGGACTGTTATGTTATGTTATGTTATAAATTTGTTGAAGCGCACAGCTGTCCCAGTTAAGGGGCGTCCCGGCGCTGACCGTTCATTATACAGGAGACTGATAGGCTGAAACAAAAAAGGATCCTAGTTCAGAGGAAAGAGAAAGGTCTTAATGGCTTTCCTGAATAATAATGGTTCGTCAATGCAACGAATAGATGTAGGCAGAGCATTCCATCATTTGGCCGCAAGTAGTCGAAAAGAGCGGCCACCAACACAACAAAGTCTGAACTTAGGTATAGTCACCAAATGTTGGCCCAAGGAGCGAAGGTTACGTTGGGGAATATAAGGAGTTAAGAGAGGACAGAGAAACTCAGGGCCATCTCACTTCTGAATATGGAGGTTAAGATTCTGGCAACCATACTGGCCCTGCGCCTGAGGTCGGTCATTACCGGCCTGGTGGACAAGGATCAAACAGGCTTCATACCCGGAAGGGCAACTCGGATGAACCTGCGAAGAACCCACAACTGGATGATGGAGGCACTATCCCGCACATCACCCCATCTCCTCCTCTCCCTAGATGCCGAGAAGGCGTTCGATGCGATCCACTGGCCCTTTCTTGAAGCGACTCTAGCTAGATTTGGCTTTGGACCACAGTACACAGCACCGCTGGCGAGAGTGAGGGTCAACGGCCGGCTGTCCCGATAATTCCCTATCCGGAGGGACACCCGACAGGGATGTCCCCTCTCCCCGCTCCTCTTTGCTCTCACAATAGAAGTGGTAGCATGCGTGGTGAGACAGCACCCAGATATCAGAGGGTTTTGATTGTCTGCGGCAGATGCGGCAGAGGAAAAAATCTCCCTGTACGCCGACGACATTCTGCTGTATGTCACCAACCCTGAGACTACTGTGGAAAATGAATATTTTTCGTTATGTATGTCCCATTATACACCCTCTCTTTCACGTCCCGAGCTCACCATGGTGGAAATTAAAAAACCCGGACACATGAACGTAAGGTTGCACTCAACGTGCTACTTCCTCTAATCACAACCACACATTCTTATGTCCGAGCCGATTCCGAGAAACGAGCCCCGTTGCAACCACACGCTCTTATGGTCAGGCCGATTCCGAGAAATAGGCCCCTGTTTGCCACGACACAACGACCAATTCCGAGAAACCAGGGCTTGTTTGCTAAAGACACGACACCAGACATCCTGTCAACGACCAGTTCTCTTTTCTTTCTTTCTCTCTCTTATCTAAGGAACCAGCCTAGGGTTATTTCTCAACGTTCTGCTTCTGCCGTGACTTCCTCATGATTAAAGACACAGTCACGCTTCTTCCTGTCATGACTTCTGTATGATTATGACACAGTTACGCTGCCATGACTTCTGTATGATTACAACACGGCTATCCGAGTTTTGCTCAAAGGGAATCTCCTTCCTCTTTTCTATGTCAAAAATGTATAAATACCATGTTTTCTTTGATTAAAGTAGAGACTATTCCCGAGCCTCCTTAGGTGACGAGCTCTCCCTTAACTCGAGTTACTGAATAAAGACCCTTGAATTCTAACCACCACGGACTCTGCTCTTCATGCTTGACCTTATTGATATTATAGAAATTCCGATCAAGGTAAATTACTAAAATATTTACCCCAGTAAATTGGCGCCCGAACAGGAACTTCCCTTTCTCCCCACACGCCGGTGATGCGGACCCGAACCTGTCTCTCTAGATACCGACGGACTTCAACGTGCACACTGAAGGGTGTTCCTGCATGAACTCCTTCGTGTCGAAGAGGGACCGAGCCGCAGCCTAGCCATCCATACGAGGCGGCGAGGACGACAGCGGAAGTCTCGACCCAGAGCCCAAAACTTGTGAAGTTGCCGAGTCCGAGGTCTTCAGAACCGCGACAGGCCCCCTGATCAAGATCGCAGCGCAACTAGTCCAGTGTCCAGATCTCCAAGATCTTCAAGTTCTCTGCACCTCGGTGAGTACTGCTGGGGGTGTATCAAGACGGGTTCTGATTTATTCAGAGCACGTTCAAGGCGGGTTCTGATTTATGAGAGCACGGTCAAGACGGGTTCTAGGTTTCTAGAAAACGGTATGTTTGTATTCTGATACTCAGGATATATCAAGTTACCAAGTGTAAGTTTTGTTGTTTGTTGAAGCAATGCCTTTGTTTTCTAAATTGTGTAAACTGGGTACCCGGAGGGGGTTACAGGAACAAGATGTACCATTCCCCCCAAAGGATACTCCCGGTTTTCTTATGTATACGAAATATGGAATCGGTGCCGTTTTGTACTTAGATCTTTGGGAAGAGTACACTCAAGATTTAGAAATTGCGATTAGATGGCCAAAGAGTGGCACATGGGATTTGAATTGTATCATGGCAGTTGAAAAGAAATGTTGGGAAAAGAAAGCAAGACCCTCAATGTTAGAGAGTATAGAATTATGGCGAAAGGAAGCACATCGAAGGGAACAGAAAGAGCAAAGGAAAGTAGAGAAAGCAAATAGAATGTCAGAAGAAAGTAAGATGAGAAAGTTATGAGAACAGAATGCGGATATTAATTTTGAACAAATAACAAGGGAGACCTCGGCCTCCGTTACTGGTATGTATCCCGTCCTTTCACAAAGGACAGAGTCCAATGATAATCCAAACCCTAGTATTCCCACAGCACCTCCATGTCCTAAAGTTCCTTCCGTACCTAAAGACTTCATTACCACCTATTTAATGGAACCACCTCCTGCTTATACTAATCAAGCAACAGTCAGACGGATAGTTACTCAGACAGAAACCATCCCTGATACTTCAGATGGTATTCTACCCATGTTAGAATGTGAATTCGACCCGACTCCAGGAGAAGGTCCACAAGCAGATGTCCCCTATCGCTTACGGGAAGCTTTAGAAGGTATACGGGAGGTACCAAATATCACAAATTGCCTAAATAAAATTTACGAAGCTCTCCGAACAGGAGAAAATTTAGAAGTCCTACAAGAGGCTATTAAAAATAGACCTATCGCTCATAAAAAGTGTCTCTCACGATTTATGATTACTTGCTTTATCTGTACCATCTCAAGTGCTGGGAAAAGGGTTCCCGACGACTAACTTCAGCTAGATCAAGCAGTGGTAGCGGGGAATTATAATAAAATAAAAGAAATAGATTTCTACATCCCTCTCTTTACCAGTAAAGTTTCCGACTCTCACCAGAAAAATGCCCCTACCCAAGAAACAGAAAATGGGGGTACAGACGAAGACAGGGAAGAAGGAGCTGCTTTTCAGGGGTCAGTACGTTTTCGTATCCCTCGTTCCCAAAGTAGCGAAAAACTTAGGAATAAGTCTAAAAAATTGTCAGCTTCTTCAGATCGATCATTCCAATTAACACAAGAAGCTTTGGATGACTGGAGTGACGACGAACCTCCACTCACCACACAAGAAAAAAAACTCGCTCGATCAAGCACCCATTGGGTGTCCCAATACTGTATATATGGCCCTGACATAGTCGCTCAAATGTTCTTATCGCTCCCCATGACATCTCAAAGACTAGCCAGTATCTATATGGTTCAACACCTCATTACATTGTATGAAGCCACTAGCCACCCACCCACAATGTTACATCCTCTCTTACGAGACTGTCTAGAAGGGAGGTGGGTGACAAGGGGACAAGAATTCCTAAACATTTTCCTAGATCAACGACAGCGCTATGTCCAATACCATTCTAATATTTATGACTCAAATCCTCCTCAGTATGACCAAGGTCAATTTCCTCTCCGAGAAGTACATCCCGTTTTAGATTCTGGAGGAAAGCTACAACAAACATTTGTCTACACTCCACTGACAAAAATAGAGATGTTAGAAATGAAGAAAATGGTTCTCATGTAAAAGATCTTATGGGTTTCCATAGGGAACTTAAAGACATACTTCAAATGGATTCCTTTACTTATAAGGATCTCAATATTCTCCTCAAAGTCTTACTGCCTCAAGGAACATACGACAAACTAAAAGGGAAAGATTGGGAGGTAGAAAAGAAAAAGATAACATGGACAGCTTTAGAGACAGAAGAAAATACTTGTGCTCCTGGACAAGGCTTGGGACCTCTGGTCCTGGAGCTCCCTCGCCTTCTCCCAAAAATACTTTCCCAGTTATTGGCCACCAAAAAGGAAGATTGGAATGCTATCTCTGCATGCAAACAAAAACCAGATGAGGATATAGGGGACTATTATACCAGACTAGAGAAATGTTTCCTTATCAATAGTGGTCTCTCCTCAGGTGGAGACGCCTATAGTCGATTATTTGTTTCAAAGCTTGTAGAAAATGCCTTACAACAAATAAAAGATAGGGTATTAAAGGTCGAAAGCACTTGGCAAGCAAGTTCCCCTTCGCAAGGACTTCAGATGCTCCAGTACCATCAGAATAGAATTAGAGATGAACAGGAACAGGAGAAAAAGAGGACAAAGGATACTAAATTGAAACTACTGGTTGCACAGACCAATACAATTCCTCAGACTCATAAGCAACGTCCAGAAACACAAGAAAAGGTTACTTGTAATTATTGCAAAAAGCCTGGACATTTTGTACGTGACTGCCCAGTCTTACAACATAATATTGCTACTTGAAAGACACAGCCTCGCCCCTAAACCACTCGTCCCTCTGCTCCAACATCCACTCCCCCAGCTGATACTAAACTATCCACCCAACTCCATCAGTTTCCAGTGGCATCCTATCCTGAGTTCCCTACAAATTCATGAGACAGCTGGGAGGAACACAACAGTCGTCCACCAATCCCGGTCGACCAAAAGGGTCGCTCTGTACATGCTAAGCTCCTAGGTAAAAAACCAAAATTTCTTATTGACACCGGGGCCAGTAGGACGACAGTACAACACAGCGAAGTTCCCAAGGTACCCCTCTCTGGCTCAAATAGTATTTCCTTGGGTTTCTCAGGTACACCAGTCATTAACAAAGTTTCTGAACCAGTATCACTTCAGGTTGGACCTCTTACAGCTTCCACCGATTTGGTACTTACTAAAACCTGTCCCGAAAATGTACTCGGCATCCAGACATTGAAGGAACTGGGTGCTGTGATATGCTGTTCCCCGGAAGGGATCCGACTATTCCTCTGAGATTTCAAAGGTCATTTCACGACACGAGAGCTAGATGTCAGATTAAGGGACATTCCTACTACATTATGGGCTACGGATCCAACTGACGTAGGGTTCGTGGATATCACACCACACATAGTCACATTGAAGGAAGGTGTTGTCTTACCTCGTGTTCAACAAGTTACCTCCAGATGCGGAACAAGCCCTTATTTGGATTATCGATGACTTGATACAAAAAGGAGTAGTCAGAGTAGTACCTTCCAACATATGTAATTCACCAGTTCTACCAGTGCGAAAGAAGACAGATGACGGTGCACCACCAGTTTACAGACTTGTGGTAGATTTACGAGAACTAAACAAATGCGTGGTACCACAGTACCCTGTGGTCTCAGACATTCAGCACTCTGCTAACAGCTATAGATCCTGATGCAACACATTTTACAGTTATTGACCTTAAAAATGCTTTCTTCAGTATACCCATTCATCCAGACAGTCAGTATCTATTTGGAGTCTCACTGCAAGGTCGTAGTTTCTGTTTCACCAGAGCTCCTCAAGGGTACACAGAAAGTCCCAGTATCTACAGTCAGGCACTTAAAAGACAACTAGATGACATTGTTCTGCCCTCCAATACGACATTGTTACAATATGTCGATGACTTACTGAACACTACACACTCCGAATCAGAATGCGAACAAGCCTCACAAACTGTCCTAATGTTTCTTGCACAGCATGGCCACAAAGTATTACCCTCTAAATTACAATTGTGTTTACAGCAGGTGGCATACTTAGGACAC
>NW_028249285.1:0-22919 GCF_964263255.1 Lissotriton vulgaris
ATGCAAATTGCATTACAAATGCTATAGGTGTCACCTTTGCGAAAGTTATTACTATTGGCATTGTAAATGACAAATCTATTAATTTTGCTATTTCCAAAACCAACACATCAATAAAAAAATGTTTCATTTACAATACCAATAGCTCAAACTTTCTTAATGCGAGACATATTGCATTGCAAATGCTTGTTTTTAAAATGTTGTGGGTAGTAGTAGTCAGTAGGCCCAAAGCTAGTCGTGGGTGGGTGCATGATAAAGCAACTGTTCCTTTGGTGTTTTTTTAATGTATTTCATTTTCAAGCATCATTTAGGGCATGGATGGCATTGGAGTGAGTTGGGAAATGTGTTTTTTGGGGTGGGCTTTCTGTCTCTGGGCCTGGTCATGTGGCAGGTGGCCATTTAGAAGCCTAGGCCTGCAAGCTTTTCTGAAATAGTCTGCCAACAGGCCAGCTTTCATCCAGTAGACTCAGAGCAGGTAGCCACAGCTGTATTAAACAAGTGTTTTTGTATGGACTGTTGAATTTAGACATCATTTAGGGCATGAATGGCATTGGATTGAGTTGGGAAATGTGTTTTTTGGGGTGGACTTTCTGTTGTTGGGCCTGGCCATGTGGCTGGTGGCCATTTTGAAGCCTAGGCCTACAAACTTGTCTGGCCTTGTCTGCCAACAGGCCTGCTTTCATCCGGTAGGCACAGAACAGGTAGCCACAGCTGCATTAAACAAGTGTTTCTGTGTGGTCTGTTGAATTTAGACATCAGTTAAGGCATGGATGGCATTGGAATGAGTTGGGAAATGTGTTTTTTTGCCGTGAGCATTCTGTTGTTAGGCTAGGCCATGTGGCTGGTGGCCATTTTGAAGCCTAGGCCTGCAAACTTTTCTGGCCTTGTCTGCCAACAGGCCTGCTTTCATCCGGTAGACTCAAAACAGGTAGCCACAGCTGCATTAAACAAGTGTTTCTGTGTGATCTGTTGAACTTAGACATCATTTAGGGCCTGGATGGCATTAGATTGAGTTGGGAAATGTGTTTTTTTGCCGTGAGCTTTCTGTTGTTGGTCCTGGCCATGTGGCTGGTGGCCATTTCGAAGCCTAGGCCTGCAAGCATGTCAGGTCTTGTCTTCTAACAGGCCTGCTTTCATCCGGTAGGCTCAGAGCAGGTAGCCACAGCTGCATTAAACAAGTGTTTCTGTGTGGTCCATTGAATTTAGACACCATTTAGGTCATGGAAGGCATTGGATTGAGTTGGTAAATGTGTTTTTTGAGGGTGGGCTTTCTGTTGTTGGGCCTGGCCATGTGGCTGGTAGCCATTTTGAAGCCTAGGCCTGCAATCATGTCAGATCTTGTCTTCTAACAGGCCTGCTTTCATCCGAGTGGGTCTGAGCTGGTAGCCACAGCTGCATTAAACAAGTGTTTCTGTGTGGTCTATTGAATTTAGACACCATTTAGGGCATGGAAGGCATTAGATTGAGTTGGTAAATGTGTTTTTGGGGGTGGGCTTTCTGTTGCTGGGCCTGGCCATGTGGCTGGTGGCCATTTTGAAGCCTAGGCCTGCAAGCTTGTCTGGCCTTGTCTGTCAACAGGCCTGCTTTCATCTGGTAGGCTCAGAGCATGTAGCAACAGCTGCATTTAACATTTGTTTCTGTGTGGTGTGTTGAATTTAAACATCATTTAGGGCATGGAATGGTTGGCATTGGATTGAGTTGGTGTAATGACCGGATTCTCGGACCAAGAATCACCCACTCACCTAGATACAGCCAACCCGGCCAAAACGTAACACCATCCCATCCCGGACGCTATTTACAATGGTTCCTGAATGGGGCACTTGCAATATACTAGCTTATATTATCATCAACAGTGCTAGATCTAAGGGGTTACTAAGAATAATCACTAATAACTATGGAATTCCATGTCCCATCCTATGATCTTACCTTATAGCCCCGCGGCAATCTGGCCCGGCCTATTCTACCCTCCTTCTCATGGTGGAGAGCAGCTCACTATACCACACCAACCACAATTGGTGTTCTCATCAACGCCCTATCTTGAGCGATCTCACTACACACCAATCACAATTGGTGCTCTCATTAACGCCCTATCTAGAGCGATCTCACTACACACCATCCCCAATCGGTGCTCTCATTAACGCCCTATCTTGAGCGATCTCACTGTCCTATACCTTCTTCTCTCTCTCTCTCTATTGGGGAAGTTTCTTTATACCTGATATTCACTGGGAGTCTATCTTATATAAATTGTTATCCCTCATGTGATAGATAGGAGATCCGATCCTCTCACACAAGAACTGCCAAGTTGTTACACTTAAGAATTATTCCCTGACATAAAACTCACATCAATCTCCCGCATCAGTTACCTGTAGGAAGGGAATCACCCATCCTTCCATACGATAGCACCTGGATGTAAAGAAAGGTTAGCTTTATCATAGAAACAATACTCAAGTATGTGTTCATTACAAACTGGGGTCCCTTTATTACACAATAATAGACAAAGAAAACATTATATTATAAAGTCACAATACTACCTAACAATCTAAGCATAGCCTGAAAAGTAAAGGAAAGAATTAGTATGCATGCACGCTATAATAGCAGGACAGACTTCACCTTATAATTACGGAGTCGGGTTCTAGCTGTCATCTGGGTCCCTCTCTCGTCTGTGCCTTGGCTCATCTCAGATTCTACTCTGTACCCACGGATACACGTCAGCACCGCTATGCTCCTTCAAAGCACTGGAAACCTTCTCTCGTCTTCTTCTCTGTTTCTCAGCTCTGCACCGATTACTTTGCACTGGGTTCCTCTCTCCCACGAACTGTCTTCACCTCCAGACTTCAATCTAATGATATAGTTTCAACCGCTCTGGAACCCATCTATTCAACTAACTTCTTCACTCTGATTGTTCTAACTCCGACGTTTAACTATCTCCAACTGCTCCAACAGACTGACTCACAATGTAGCTTCAGTCTTTCCAAAAGATCATCGGTCTTCGATTGCTCCAAACTCCAACTGTCGACTGCATCTGCTATCTTTCATCTGCCTGCCTCTCCTCTCTACACCTCGATAATATAAAGAGCTCCTCGTTCATGGAAATTTCCAGACAGTAACCTGCCGCTCACCAGATTCCTGTACTAGGCTCTGGGCCTCCGACGCTCCCACAGTGGCCAACTGTTGTTTCGTCTAAAACCCGAGCTCTGCTTACATTCCATCGATAAGGGCCAGCCCTGACCGGTTCCTCTCCAGTGAACAACAGCTCATAACTAAAACATCACTCTTTACCTACAAGTGCCTCCAGCAGCCGAGACAGGAAAGAAAATGGAGTCTCTCTCGTTTGGGCCTTGTAGGCCCGAAAAAGATGAAAGAGACGCATAGCTCTATCTAAATACATAAACAAGCCCTACCTATAGGTAATATAATATCAGGAATAAAGGATCTACCCTCTAATATAGGCATTCAGGTCCGAATATGATAAAAAGACATATTATAATGCCAAAGTCATCCACCACCACCATGTCCACCAACACCACACCCACCACCACCCAGTCCACCACCACATCCACCACCACCTCATCCACCACCACTATGTCCACATCCACCATGTCTACCACCACCCCATCCACCACCACCACACCCACCGACATCAACACCACATCCTCCACTACCATCACATCCACCACCACCACGTCCACCACCACCATTTCCACCACCACATCCACCACCACGTCCATCACCACCACCTTGTCCACCACCACTACCAACACCACCATATCCACCACATGCACCACCATGTCCAACACCACCATATCCACCACATCCGCCACCAGGTCTACCACCACCATGTCCACCACCACCACATCCATCACCACCATATCCACAACCACCACATCCACCACATCCACCACGTCCACCACCACCATGTCCACCACCACCACATCCATCAGGACCACACCGATCACCACTACATCCATCACCACCAGGTCCACAAACACCAAGTCCACCACCACCACACCCACCACCATGCCCACCATCATATCCACCACCACTACATCCACCACCACCATGTCCACTACAACCACATCCACCACCACCACATCCACCACCACCATGTCCACCACCACATCCAACACCACCACATCGGCCACCACTACATCCACCACCATGTCCACCAACACCACACCCATCACTACCACCACCACTACATCCACCACCACCACATCCACCACCACCATGTCCACCACCACCACATCCACCACCACACCCACCACATCCACTACCACCATGTCCCCCACCACCACATCCACAATCACTACCTCCATCACCACCTCCACCACCACTACATCCACCACATCCAACACCACTACTTCTATCACCACTACGTCCACCACCACAACATCCACCACCACCACCACATTCTCCACCACCACCACCACATCTACCACCACCACCTCCATCAGCACCACCTCCACAACCACCACCTCCATCACCACATCCACCACATCCACCACCACTACATCCACTACCACTACATCCACCACCACCACGTCCACCACCACCATGTCTACCACCACCACACCCACCTCCACCACTACCACATCCACCACCACCAGATTCACCACTACGTCCACCACCACCACATCCACGACCAACACCACCACCACTTCCACCACCACTACTTCCACTACCACTACATCCACGACCACCATGTCAACCACCACCACGTCCACCACCACGGCCAGCACCACCAACACATCCACCACAACTACCACCACCACCACATCCACTACCACCACATCCACCACCACCATGTTCACCACCATTACATCCACCACCACTATGTCCACCACCACCATGTCCACCACCACCACATCCATCAGTACCACCACATCTACCACCACCACATGCACAACCATGTCCACCACCATAATATCCACCACATCCACCACAATGTCCACCACCACGTCTACCACCACCACGTCCATCACCACCATCTCCACATCCACCACATCCACCACCACCACGTCCACCACAACCACATCCATCACCACCACCTCCATCACCACCATGTCCATCACCACCAGGTCCGCAACCATCCACCCCAACTAATACCACCACCACATCAACCACATCCACCACCACCACGTCCACCAAAACCATGTCCACCACATCCACCACCACCACACCCAGCACCACCACTGCCTTGTCCACCACCACTACCACCACCACCACATCTACCACCACCACATGCACAACCATGTCCACCACCATAATATCCACCACATCCATCACAAGGTCAACCACCACGTCTACCACCACCACGTCCATCACCACCATGTCCACAACCACCACATCCACCACCACCACCACCACGTCCACCACAACCACATCCATCACCACCACCTCCATCACCACCATGTCCATCACCACCAGGTCCGCAACCACCACGTCCACCACCACCACACCCACCACCACGTCAACCAACACATCCACCGCCACCACATCCACCACCACTAGGTCCAGCACCATGTCCACCACTAGTACGTCCACCACCACCACACCCACCACCACCACCACTACATCCACCACCACCACATCCACCATCATCACATCCACCACTACCACGTCGACCACCACGTCCAGCACCACTCCATCCACTACCATCGTATCCACCACCACCACATCCACAATCACTACCTCCACCACTACCTCCACCATCACCACATCCACCATATCCATCACGACTACGTCCACCACCACTACACCCACCACCACCACCACCACAACATCCACCGCCACATCCTCCACCACATCCAGCACATCCACCACCACTACATCCACCACCACCACCACAACATCCACCACTACCACCATTTTCTCCACCACCACCACATCTACCACCACCACCACCACCTCCAAAACCACCACCTCCACAACCACCACCTCCAACACCACATCCACCACATCTACCACCACTACATCCACTACCACTACATCCGCCACCACTACATCAACCACCACCACGTCCACCACCACCACGTCCACCACCACCACACCCACCTTCACCACCACCACATTCACCACCACCACATCCACCACCATCACCACATTCACCACCACGTCCACCACCCCCACGTCCACCACCACCACCACCACCACATCCACCACCACATCCACCACCACTACTTCCACTACCACTACGTCTACCACCACCATGTCAACCACCACCATGTCCACCACCACGGCCAGCACCACCAACACATCCACCACAACTACCTCCACCACCACATCCACTACCACCAAATCCACCACCACCAAGTCCACCACCATTACGTCCATCACCACTATGTCCACCACCACCATGTCCACCACATCACATCCACCACCACCACCACCATGGCCAGCACCAACAACACATCCACCACAACTAACACCACCACCATGTCCACCACACCATGTCCACCACATCCACCACCACCACACCCAGCACCACCACTGCCTTGTCCACCACCACTAGCACCACCACCACATCCACTACCACCACATGCACAACCATGTCCACCACCACCATATCCACCACATCCACCACAAGGTCCACCACATCCACCACCACCATGTCCATTAACATCATGTCCACATCAACCACATCCACCACCACCACGTCCACCACCACCACATCCATCACCACCACCTCCATCTCCACTACGTCCTTCATCACCAGGTCTATCACCACCAGGTCCGCAACCACCACGTCCACCACCACCACACCCACCACCACATCCACCACCACATCTACTACCACCACATCCACCACAACCACGTCCACCACCACCACATTGACCACCACTACGTCCAGCACCATGTCCACCACCACCACGTGCTCCAGTACCACAACCACCACCACCACCACTACATCCACCACCACCAAATCCACCATCATCACATCCACCACTACCACGTCCACCATCACGTCCATCACCACCACGTCTACTACCACCACGTCCACAATCACTACCTCCACCACTACCTCCACCCCCACCTCCACCACATCCACCAAATCCAGCACCACTACGTCCACCACCACTGCACCCACCACCACCACCACATCCAGCACATCCACCACCACAACATCCACAACCACTACATATACCACCACCACGTCCACCACCACTACGTCCACCACCACTATGTCCACCACCACCATGTCCACCACACCACATCCACCACCACCACCACCACGGCCAGCACCAACAACACATCCACCACAACTAACACCACCACCACATCCACCACCACAACTAACACAACCACCATGTCCACCACATCCAACACCACCACACCCAGCACCACCACTGCCTTGTCCACCACCACTACCACCACCACCACATCCACCACCACCACATGCACAACCATGTCCACCACCACCATATCCACCACATCCACCACAAGGTCCACCACGTCCACCAGCACCACGTCCATCAACACCATGTCCACATCCACCACATCCACCACCACCACGTCCACCACCACCACATCCATCACCACCACCTCCATCACCACTACGTCCTTCATCACCAGGTCCATCACCACCAGGTCTGCAACCATCACGTCCACCACCACCACACCCACCACCACCACCACATCCACCACAACATCCACCACCACCACATCCAACACAACCACGTCCACCACCACCACATTGAACACCACTACATACAGCACCATGTCCACCACCACCACGTGCACCACTACCACACCCACCACCACCACCACTACATCCACCAGCACCACATCCACCATCATCACATCCACCACTACCACGTCCACAACCACGTCCATCACCACCACGTCTACTACCACCACGTCCACCACCACCACGTCCACAATCACTACCTCCACACCTACCTCCACCCCCACCTCCACCACATCCACCATATCCAGCACCACTACGTCCACCCTCACTACACCCACCACCACCACCACAACATCCACCATCACATCCTCCACCACCACCACATCCAGCACATCCACCACCACTACATCCACCACCACTACAGCCACCACCACCATGTCCACCACCACCACGTCCACCTCCACACCCACCTCCACCACCACCACACCCACCACCACCACATCCACCACCACATTCACCACCACATCCAACACCACCACGTCCATGACCACCACCACGTCCACCACCACTATTTCAACTACCACTACGTCTACCACCACCATGTCTACCACATCTACCACTACGGCCAGCACGACCCACACATCCACTACATCTACCACCACGACCAAATCCACCACCACCACATCCACCACCACCACTTCCACCACCACCATGTCCACCACATCCACCACCACATCCATCACCAACACACCCACCACCACTACCAACACCACCACACCCACCTCCACCACTACCACATCCACCACCACCAGATTCACCACTACGTCCACCACCACCACATCCACGACCAACACCACCACCACTTCCACCACCACTACTTCCACTACCACTACATCCACGACCACCATGTCAACCACCACCACGTCCACCACCACACCCACCACATCCACTACCACCATGTCCACCACCACCACATCCACAATCACTACCTCCATCACCACCTCCACCACCACTACATCCACCACATCCAACACCACTACTTCTACCACCACTACGTCCACCACCACAACATCCACCACCACCACCACATTCTCCACCACCACCACCACATCTACCACCACCACCTCCATCAGCACCACCTCCACAACCACCACCTCCATCACCACATCCACCACATCCACCACCACTACATCCACTACCACTACATCCACCACCACCACGTCCACCACCACCATGTCTACCACCACCACACCCACCTCTACCACTACCACATCCACCACCACCAGATTCACCACTACGTCCACCACCACCACATCCACGACCAACACCACCACCACTTCCACCACCACTACTTCCACTACCACTACATCCACGACCACCATGTCAACCACCACCACGTCCACCACCACGGCCAGCACCACCAACACATCCACCACAACTACCACCACCACCACATCCACTACCACCACATCCACCACCACCATGTTCACCACCATTAGATCCACCACCACTATGTCCACCACCACCATGTCCACCACCACCACATCCATCACTACCACCACATCTACCACCACCACATGCACAACCATGTCCACCACCATAATATCCACCACATCCACCACAAGGTCCACCACCACGTCTACCACCACCACGTCCATCACCACCATCTCCACATCCACCACATCCACCACCACCACGTCCACCACAACCACATCCATCACCACCACCTCCATCACCACCATGTCCATCACCACCAGGTCCGCAACAATCCACCCCAACTAATACCACCACCACATCAACCACATCCACCACCACCACATCCACCAAAACCATGTCTAACACATCCACCACCACCACACCCAGCACCACCACTGCCTTGTCCACCACCACTACCACCACCACCACATCTACCACCACCACATGCACAACCATGTCCACCACCATAATATCCACCACATCCACCACAAGGTCCACCACCACGTCTACCACCACCACGTCCATCACCACCATGTCCCCATCCACCACATCCACCACCACCACCACCACGTCCACCACAACCACATCCATCACCACCACCTCCATCACCACCATGTCCATCACCACCAGGTCCGCAACCACCACATCCACCACCACCACACCCACCACCACGTCAACCAACACATCCACCGCCACCACATCCACCACCACTAGGTCCAGCACCATGTCCACCACTAGTATGTCCACCACCACCACACCCACCACCACCACCACTACATCCACCACCACCACATCCACCATCATCACATCCACCACTACCACGTCGACCACCACGTCCAGCACCACCCCATCCACTACCATCATATCCACCACCACCACCACCACGTCCACAATCACTACCTCCACCACTACCTCCACCATCACCACATCCACCATATCCAGCACGACTACGTCCACCACCACTACACCCACCACCACCACCACCACAACATCCACCGCCACATCCTCCACCACATCCAGCAGATCCACCACCACTACATCCACCACCACCACCACAACATCCACCACTACCACCATTTTCTCCACCACCACCACATCTACCACCACCACCTCCAAAACCACCACCTCCACAACCACCACCTCCAACACCACATCCACCACATCTACCACCACTACATCCACTACCACTACATCCGCCACCACTACATCAACCACCACCACGTCCACCACCACCATGTCCACCACCACCACACCCACCTTCACCACCACCACATTCACCACCACCACATCCACCACCATCACCACATTCACCACCACGTCCACCACCCCCACCACCACCACCACCACCACATCCACCACCACTACTTCCACTACCACTACGTCTACCACCACCATGTCAACCACCACCATGTCCACCACCACGGCCAGCACCACCAACACATCCACCACAACTACCTCCACCACCACATCCACTACCACCAAATCCACCACCACCAAGTCCACCACCACTACGTCTATCACCACTATGTCCACCACCACCATGTCCACCACATCACATCCACCACCACCACCACCATGGCCAGCACCAACAACACATCCACCACAACTAACACCACCACCATGTCCACCACACCATGTCCACCACATCCACCACCACCACACCCAGCACCACCACTGCCTTGTCCACCACCACTACCACCACCACCACATCCACCACCACCACATGCACAACCATGTCCACCACCACCATATCCACCACATCCACCACAAGGTCCACCACATCCACCACCACCATGTCCATTAACACCATGTCCACATCCACCACATCCACCACCACCACGTCCACCACCACCACATCCATCACCACCACCTCCATCACCACTACGTCCTTCATCACCAGGTCTATCACCACCAGGTCCGCAACCACCACGTCCACCACCACCACACCCACCACCACATCCACCACCACATCCACTACCACCACATCCACCACAACCACGTCCACCACCACCACATTGACCACCACTACGTCCAGAACCATGTCCACCACCACCACGTGCACCAGTACCACAACCACCACCACCACCACTACATCCACCACCACCACATCCACCATCATCACATCCACCACTACCACGTCCACCATCACGTCCATCACCACCACGTCTACTACCACCACGTCCACCACCACCACGTCCACAATCACTACCTCCACCACTACCTCCACCCCCACCTCCACCACATCCACCAAATCCAGCACCACTACGTCCACCACCACTGCACCCACCACCACCACCACCACATCCAGCACATCCACCACCACAACATCCACAACCACTACATATACCACCACCACGTCCACCACCACTACGTCCATCACCACTATGTCCACCACCACCATGTCCACCACACCTCATCCACCACCACCACCACCACGGCCAGCACCAACAACACATCCACCACAACTAACACCACCACCACATCCACCACCACAACTAACACAACCACCATGTCCACCACATCCAACACCACCACACCCAGCACCACCACTGCCTTGTCCACCACCACTACCACCACCACCACATCCACCACCACCACATGCACAACCATGTCCACCACCACCATATCCACCACATCCACCACAAGGTCCACCACGTCCACCAGCACCACGTCCATCAACACCATGTCCACATCCACCACATCCACCACCACCACGTCCACCACCACCACATCCATCACCACCACCTCCATCACCACTACGTCCTTCATCACCAGGTCCATCACCACCAGGTCTGCAACCATCACATCCACCACCACCACACCCACCAGCACCACCACATCCACCACAACATCCACCACCACCACATCCACCACAACCACGTCCACCACCACCACATTGAACACCACTACGTACAGCACCATGTCCACCACCACCACGTGCACCACTACCACACCCACCACCACCACCACTACATCCACCACCACCACATCCACCACCACCACATGCACAACCATGTCCACCACCACCATATCCACCACATCCACCACAAGGTCCACCACGTCCACCAGCACCACGTCCATCAACACCATGTCCACATCCACCACATCCACCACTACCACGTCCACAACCACGTCCATCACCACCATGTCTACTACCACCACGTCCACCACCACCACGTCCACAATCACTACCTCCACACCTACCTCCACCCCCACCTCCACCACATCCACCATATCCAGCACCACTACGTCCACCCTCACTACACCCACCACCACCACCACAACATCCACCACCACATCCTCCACCAACACCACATCCAGCACATCCATCACCACTACATCCACCACCACTACAGCCACCACCACCATGTCCACCACCACCACGTCCACCTCCACACCCACCTCCACCACCACCACATCCACCACCACCACATCCACCACCACATTCACCACCACATCCAACACCACCACGTCCATGACCACCACCACGTCCACCACCACTATTTCAACTACCACTACGTCTACCACCACCATGTTTACCACATCTACCACTACGGCCAGCACGACCCACACATCCACTACATCTACCACCACGACCAAATCCACCACCACCACATCCACCACCACCATTTCCACCACCACCATGTCCACCACATCCATCACCAACACACCCACCACCACTACCAACACCACCACAACCACCACCACCACATCCACCACCATATCCACCACCACCATATCCACCACATCCACCAACAGGTCAACCACCACCATGTCCACCACCACCACATCCATCACCACCATGTCCACAACCACCACGTCCACCACATCCACCACCACCATGTCCTTCACAACCACGTCCATCACCAACATGTCCATCCCCACCACGTCCATCACCACCAGGGCTGCAACCACCACGTCCACCACCACCACACCCACCACCACATCCACCACCACATCCACCACCTCCACATCCACCACCACTACATCCACCACCACCTTCTCCTACAAAACCACATCCACCACCACGACAACCACTACCACCACAACATCCACCACCACCTCCACGTCCTCCACCACCACATCCACCACCACCATGTCCACCACCACCTCATCCACCACGTCCACCACCACCACATCCAACACCACCATGGCCACCACCACCATGTCTACCACCTTCACACCCAGCACCACCACCACGTCCACCACCACTACTACCACATCCATCACCAACACATCCACCACTACCACGTACACCACCACCACATCCACCACCACCATGTCCACCACCACCACATCCACCACCACATCCACCACATCCACTACCACCATATCCACTGCCACCACATCCACAATCACTACCTCCATCACCACCTCCACCACCACTACATCCACCACCACTATAACCACCACCACATCATCAACCACCACCACATCCAACACCACCATGGCCACCACCACCATGTCTACCACCTTCACACCCAGCACCACCACCACGTCCACCACCACTACCACCACATCCATCACCAACACATCCCCTACTACCACGTACACCACCACCACATCCACCACCACCATGTCCACCACCACCACATCCACCACCACATCCACCACATCCACTACCACCATATCCACTGCCACCACATCCACAATCACTACCTCCATCACCACCTCCACCACCACTACATCCACCACCACTATACCCACCACCACAACATCCACCACCACCACATTCTCCACCACCACCACATCTACCATCACCACCTCCACCACCACCTCCACAACCACCACCTCCACCACCACATATACCACATCCACAACCACTACATTCACTACCACTACATCTACCACCACTACATCCACCACCACCACGTCCACCACCACCTCCACCACATCCACCACCACCACCACATTCACCACCATGTCCACCACCACCACACCCATGACCACCACCACCACGTCCACCACCACTACTTCCACTACCACTACGACCACCACCACCATGTCAACCACCACCACGTCCATTACCACGGCCAGCACCACCAACACATCCACCACAACTACCACCACCACCACATCCACATCCACTACCACCACATCCACCACCACCACATGCACCACCACCATGTCAACCACATCCACCACCACATCCATCACCACCATACCCAGCACCTCAACCACCATGTCCACCACCACTACCACCACCACCACATCCACCACCACCTGATCCACCACCATGTCCACCACCACCAAATCCACAACATCCACCAACAGGTCCACCACCACCACGTCCACCACCACCTTATCCATCACCACCATGTCCACAACCACCATGTCAACCACATCCACCAGATCCACCACCACCACATCCATCACCACCATATCCATCACCACCACGACTATCACCACCAGGTATGCAACTACCACGTCCACCACCACCACAACCACCACCACATCCACCACCACATCCACCACCACCACATCCACCACCACTACAGCTACCACCACCATGTCCACCTCCACCACGTCCACCACCACCACAACCACCACCACCACAACATCCACCACCACCTCCACGTCCACCACCATCACATCCACAACCACCACCTCATCCACCACGTCCACCATGTCCACCACCCGCATGTCTATCACCACCACGTCTACCACCTTCAAATCCTGCAACACCACCACATCCAGCACCACTACCAGCACCACAACATCCACCACCACCACATCCACCACCACGTCCACCACCATGTCCACCACATCCACCACCACCACGTCCATCAGCACCACGTCCATCAGCACCATGTCGACAACTACCACGTCCACCACATCCACCACCACCATGTCCACCACACCCACCACCACCCAGTCCACCACCACATCCACCTCCATTTCATCCACCACCACTATGTCCACATCCACCATGTCCACCACCACCCCATCCATCACCACCATACCCACAACACCACCACCACATCCACCACTACCACCACATCCACTACCACCATGTCAACCACCACCATGTCTACCACCACATCCACTACCATGTGCACCACCACCACATCCACAATCATCACCTCCACCACCACAACATCCACCACCACTATGTCCACCACCACTATTGTCCACCACGTCCACCACTACCACCACATCCACCACCATGTCCACCACCACATCCACCATCATTACATCCACCACCACCACACCCACCTCCACCACCAACAAGTCCACCACCACCACATCCACCACCACGACCACCACCACTACCACCACATCCACCACTGCAACATCCACCACCACCACATCCACCACCACCATGCCCACTATCACCATGTCTACCACCACCACGTCCACCACCACCACCATGTCCACCACACCCACCACCACTTCCACCACCAACATGTCCACCACCACCATGTTCACCACCATCAATGTCCATCACCACCACATCCATCATCACCATTTCCACAACTACCACATCCACCACGTCCACCACAACGTCCACCACACCCACCACCACCACCACGTCCACCACCACATCCGCCACAAACACATCCACCACCACTAAGTCCACCACCATCATGTCCACCACCACCATGTCCACAATCACCACCTCCCACACCACCACATCCACCATAACTACATCCGCCACCACTTTGTCCACCACCACCACGTCCACCACCACCACACCCACCTCCACCACCACCATGCCAACCAACCACCACCACCACATATACCACCACATCGTCCACCACCACATCCACCATCACCACATATACCACCACCATGTCCACCATCAACACCACCACATCCACCACCACTACATCCACCACCACCATGTCCACCACCACTACATCCACTAAAACCATGTCCAGCACCACCACATCTACCACCACCAACACCATACCCACATCCACCACCACACCCACCTCTACTACCACACCCACCTCCACCACCACACCCACCACCAACACCACACCCACCACCGCCACCACACCCACCACCACCACGTCCACCACCGCTACCACCACCACCACATCCTCCACATCCACCACCACCACGTCCTCCACCATCATGTCCACCATATCCACCACCACCATGTCCAACACCACCATGTCCACCACCAACAATGTCCATCACCACCATATCCACCACCACCATGTCCACAATCATCACCTCCACCACCTCCACTACCACCACATCCACCACCACTACTTCCACCACCACTACGTCCACCACCACTACATCCACCACCACCATGTCAACCACCATGTCCACCACCACATCCACCACCACTACATCCACCACCAGTACATCCACCACCACTACCACATCCACCACTACATCCACCAGCACTTCATCAACCACAACCATGTCCACCACCACTACGTCCAGTACCACCATGTCCAGCACCACCACGTCTACCACCACCCCCACCACCACGTCCACCACCACTACCACAACCACCACATCCACCACCACATCATCCACCACCACCACATCCACCACCACCACATCCATCACCACCACGTCCATCAGCACCTTGTCCACAACCACCATGTCTACCACATCCACCACTACCATGTCCACCACCACCACACCCACCACCACCCAGTCCACTACCACATCCACCTCCACCTCATCCACCACCACATCCACCACCACCACGTCCACCACCACCATGTCCACCATCACATCCACCACCACGTCCACCACCACACCCACCTCCACCACCACCATGTCCACCAACCACCACCACCACATCCCCCACCTCATCATTCACCACCAAATCCACCAAAACTACATCCACTACCACCACATCCACCATCACCACATCTACCACCACCACCACCATACCCAACTCCACCACCACACCCACCTCCACCACCACACCCACCACCAACATCACACCCACCACCACCACCACACCCACCACAACCACCACTACCACCACAACATCCACTACATCCACCACCATTACGTGCACCAACATCATGTCCACCACATCCACCATCACCATGTCCACCACCACCATGTCCACCACTAACAATGTCCATCACCACCACGTCCACAACCACCATGTCCACAATCATCTCCACCACCACCTCCACCACCACCACATCCACCACCACTACTTCTACCACCACTACATCCAGCACCACCACGTCTACCACCATGTCCACCACCACATCCACCACCAGTACATTCACCGCCAGTACATTCACCACCACTACCACATCTACCACTACATTCACCACCACTTCATCAACCACAACCATGTCTACCACCACTACGTCCACTACCCCCATGTCCTGCACCACCACATCTACCACCACCACCACACCCACCACCACCATGCCCACCACCACTACCACTACCACCACATCCACCACCACATCTTCCACCATAACATCCACCACCATCACATTCACCACCACCACGTCCATCACCACCACGTCCATCAGCACCATCTCCACAACCACCACGTCCACCACTTCCACCACCACCATATCCACCACCACCACACCCACCACCACCCAGTCCACCACCACATCCACATCCACCTCATCCACCACAACTATGTCCACATCCACCATGTCCACCAACACCCCGTCCACCACCACCATACCCACCCCCAACACCACCACATCCAACACTACCACCACATCCACCACCACCACATCCACCACCACCACATCCACCACCATGTCCACCACCACATCCCCCACCACCACATCCACAATCATCAACTCCACCACTGCCACATCTACCACCACTACAATCACCACAAATACGTCCACGACCACCACGCCCACCACCACCATGTCCACCACCATGTCCACCACTACATCCACCACCACTATATCAACCACCACCAAATCCACCACCACATCCACCACCTCTACATCCACCACCACCATGTCGATCACCATGTCCACCACTACATCGACCACCACTACATCCACCACCACTACATCCACCACCAGTACATCCACCACCACTACCACATCCACCACTACATCCACCACCACTTCATAAACCATAACCATGTCCACCACCACTCCGTCCAGTACCACCATGTCCAGCACCACCACGTCTACCACCACCACCACCCCCACCACCACATCCATCACCACTACCACAACCACTAAATCCACCACCACATCATCCACCATAACATCCACCACCACCACATCCACCACCACCACATCCATCACCACCACGTCCATCAGCACCATGTCCACAACCACCACGTCTACCACATCCACCACCACCATGTCAACCAACCACCACCACCACCACATCTACCACCACATCCTCCACCACCACATCCACCATCACCACATATACCACCACCACGTCCACCATCAACCCCACCACATCCACCACCATTACATCCACCACCACCATGTCCATCACCACTACATCCACTACCACCATGTCCAGCACCACCACATCCACCACCACCAACACCATACCCACCTCCACCACCACACCCACCTCCACCACCACTCCCACCACCAACACCACACCCACCACCACCACCACACCCACCACACCCACCACCAACACCACACCCACCACCACCACCTCACCCACCACCACCACCACGTCCACCACCGCTACCACCACCACCACATCCTCCACATCCACCACCACCACGTCCTCCACCATCATGTCCACCAAATCCACTACCACCATGTCCACCACCACTATGTCCACCACCAATAATGTCCATCACCACCATGTCCACCACCACCATGTCCACAATCATCACCTCCACCACCACCACATCCACCACCACTACGTCCACCACCACTACATCCACCACCACCATGTCGACCACCATGTCCACCACCACATCCACCACCACTACATCCACCACCACTACCACATCCACCACTACATCCACCACCACTTCATCAACCACAACCATGTTCACCACCACTACGTCCAGTACCACCATGTCCAGCACCACCACGTCTACCACCACCACCAGCCCCACCACCAAGTCCACCACCACAACCACAACCACCACATCCACCACCACATCATCCACCATATCATCCACCACCACCACATCCACCACCACCACATCCATCACCACCACGTCCATCAGCACCATGTCCACAACCACCACATCTACCACATCCACCACCACCATTGTCCACCACCACCACACCCACCACCACCCAGTCCATCACCACATCCGCCTCCACCTCATCCACCACCATCACGTCCACCACCACCACGTCCACCACCACCACGTCCACCACCACGCACACCTCCACCACCACCATTTCCACCAACCACCACCACCACATCCACCACCACATCCTCCACCACCAAATCCACCATCACCACATCTACCACCACCACCACCACCACCACATCCACCACCACTACGTCTACCACCACCATGTCCACCAAAACTACATCCACTACCATCACATCCACCATCACCACATCTACCACCACCACCACCATACCCAACTCCACCACCATACCCACCTCCACCACCACACCTACCACCAACACCACACCAACCACCACCACCACACCTACCACAACCACCACTACCACCACTACCACATCCACTACATCCACCACCATTACGTGCACCAACATCATGTCCACCTCATCCACCATCACCATGTCCACCACCACCATGTCCACCACCACCAATAACCATCACCACCACGTCCACAACCACCATGTCCACAATCATCACCTCCACCACCACCTCCACCACCACCACATCCACCAACACTACTTCTACCACCACTACTTCCAGCACCACCACATCCACCACCACCACGTCTACCACCATGTCCACCACCACATCCACCACCACTACATCCAACACCAGTACATCCACCACCACTACCATATCCACTACTACATCCACCACCACTTCATCAACCACAACCATGTCTACCACCACTACGTCCACTACCCCCATGTCCTGCACCACCACTTCTACCACCACCACCACACCCACCACCACCACCATGCCCACTACCACTACCACCACCACCACATCCACCATGACATCAACCACCACCAAATTCACCACCACCATGTCCATCACCGCCATGTCCATCAGCACTATGTCCACAACCACCACGTCCACCACATCCACCACCACCATATCCACCACCACCACACCCACCACCACCCAGTCCACCACCACATCCACATCCACCTCATCCACCACAACTATGTCCACATCCACCATGTCCACCAACACACCGCCCACCACCACCATAGCCACCCCCACCACCACCACATCCATCACTACCACCACATCCACCACCATGTCCACCACCACGTCCACCAAAACCACATCCACAATCATCAACTCCACCACCGCCAAATCCACCACCACTACATCCACCACTACTATGTCCACCACCACCATATCCACCACCAACATGTCCACCACCATGTCCACCACCACATCCACCACCACTACATCCACCACCACCAAATCCACCACCACATCCACCACCACTACATCCACCACCACCATGTAAACCACCATGTCCACCACCACATCCATCACCACTACATCCACCACCAGTACATCCACCACCACTACCACATCCACCACAACATCCACCACCACTTCATCAACCACAACCATGTCCACCACCAATACGTCCAGTACCACCATGTCCAGCACCACCACGTCTACCACCACCACCACCACCACGTCCACCACCACTACCACAACCACCACATCCACCACCACATCATCCACCATAACATCCACCACCACCACATCCATCACCACCACATCCATCACCACCACGTCCATCAGCACCATGTCCACAACCACCACGTCTACCAGATCCACCACCACCATGTCCATCACCACCACACCCACCACCACCCAGTCCACCACCACATTCACCTCCACCTCATCCACCACCACCACGTCCACCACCACCACGTCCACCACCACCATGTCCACCACCACGTCCACCACCACCACATCCACCACCACACCCACCTCCACCACCACCATGTCCACCAACCACCACCACCACATCCACCACCACATCCTCCACCACCAAATCCATCACTATGTCTACCACTACCATGTCCACCAAAACTACATCCACTACCACCACATCCACCATCACCACATCTAACACCACCACCACCATACCCAACTCCACCACCACACCCACCTCCACCGCCACACCCACCACCAACACCACACCCACCACCACCACCACACCGACCACAACCACCACTACCACCACCACCACATCCACTACATCCACCACCATTACGTCCACCACCATCATGTCCACCACATCCACCACCACCATGTCCACCACCAACAATGTCCATCACCACCACGTCCACAACCACCATATCCACAATCATCACCTCCACAACCACCTCCACCAACACCACATCCACCACCACTACTTCTACCACCACTACGTCCAGCACCACCACATCCACCACCACCACATCTACCACCATTTCCACCACCACATCCACCACCACTACATCCACCACCAGTACATCCACCACCACTACCACAGCCACCACTACATCCACCACCACTTCATCAACCACAACCATGTCTACCGCCACTACATCCACTACCCCCATGTCCTGCACCACCACATCTACCACCACCACCACACCCACCACCACCACCATGCCCACCACCACTACCACCACCACCACATCCACCACCCCATCATCCACCACCACAACATCCACCACCACCACATTCACCACCACCACGTCCATCACCACCACATCCATCAGCACCATGTCCACAACCACCATGTCCACCACATCCACCACCACCATATCCACTACCACCACCCAGTCCACCACCACATCCACATCCACCTCATCCACCACATCTATGTCCACATCCACCATGTCTACCAACACCCCATCCACCACCACCATACCCACCCCCACCACCACCACATCCATCACTACCACCACATCCACCACCACCACGTCCACCACCACCACATCCACAATCATCAACTCCACCACCGCCACATCCACCACCCTACATCCACCACCACTACATCCACCACCACCACGTCCAACACCACCATGTCCACCACCATGTCCACCACCACATCCACCACAACTACATCCACCACCACCAAATCCACCACCACTACATCCACCACAACCATGTCCATCACCACTACATCCATGACCACCATGTCAGCACCACCAAGTCCACCACCACACTCACCTCCACCACCACCACCTCCAGCACCACCACACCCACCACCACGTCCACGACCACAACATTCACCAGCACCACATCCACCACCAGCATGTCCACCTTCACCATGTCTACCACCACCACGTCCACCACCACCACACCCACCACCACCAACACCACTACATCTACATCCGTCTGTCTGTCTGTCTGTCTGTCTATCTATCTATCTATCTATCTATCTATCTATCTATCTATCTATCTATCTATCTATCTATCTATCTATCTATCTATCTATCTATCTATCTATCTATCTATCTATCTATCTATCTATCTATCTATCTATCTATCTATCTATCTATCTATCTATCTATCTATCTATCTATCTATCTATCTCTCTCTCTATCTATCTCTCTCTCTATCTATCTATCTATCTATCTATCTATCTATCTATCTATCTATCTATCTATCTATCTATCGCATCACCACAGCATCACTCAGCACCACCACAGCATCACTCAGGGGCACCACAACATCACTATGCGGTTCCACAGCATTACTGAACGCCACAGCATCACTCGTCGCCACCACAAC